>NW_009701767.1:57806-58479 GCF_000703405.1 Apaloderma vittatum
TGAAGGAGAGAAAAAGTTGAGCTTTGTTGGGTATTTTTTTACACAGGGCTGTGAAAGCACATTTAGGGGAGCCTGCATTATCTGTGCAAAAACACAGCAGAAGAATTCTATTATTGGATGCAACATGTGGCTGGGTTCAAGCTAGAGTTGTCATTTGAATATAGAAGTCAAAGCCAACTTACTGTAACATATTTTTCTTTTCAAAATATTTTAAGAAAGACAAAAAAGTTTGTGCAACAGCTTGGCAAGCAGGTCTGTTGAGAGGAGGTATTTTCTATCTTGCAGCTAACATAAGGGTTGAAAAATGTGGCAGTGCCGAGCAATTCTGGATTCCTTCTGGAACTGAAAGAAAGTGTGCGGGGTATAATTGTGTAAGAGCCCAATAAATTTTGAAGGGTGGGTTTATAACACTGCCTTGGGGGCTGCAGGTGGCTCCAGAAGAAAGTCATGGTTTTTATTTCAGTAAGAGTCATCAAATACTTTATCTAGCTAGCTATGCAGTCATGTGGCCCAATCTGAAAGCCACAGAATTATTTTAAAATAGAAATACCCGTAACAATCATTGTATTTCTTCTGTGCCAGATGGCAGAAAAAGTTGGATTAGTTCAGTGTGTGTGTGTGTGTGTGTGTTATTGGGGGGGGGGGGGGGGGGGGGGGGGAAGGGGGGGAAAGG
>NW_009701767.1:58510-73338 GCF_000703405.1 Apaloderma vittatum
GTGGGGTGGAAAGGGTGCAAATGTTAAGGCATAAAAATCAGCTTTCTTGGAGTTTGCAAAGTGATGAACGTCAGTGCTGCGTTGGTCTTCAGGGCATGGGCAGCTACAGCTGGCCAGTCCTTGTGTCAGCATTGGTCAGCCTGTATTTCCCCATACGCCATGGGAGGCAACGGCCATAGAGAGGAGCTTTGCCTGGGTAGCAGACCAGACTGTGGCACTACACCTCGGTACTGAGAGAAACCGCTGCATAACAGGGGGCATCAGACTCCAGCTGTGGATTCCTGTGTTGCGGGGCAAAAATCCTCCTGGGTATTTGGTTATACAGAATTACATGGTTGGGTTCCTGTGGTGAATTGCAACAAAGTGGAGTCAGAGAACTGATGTTTCTCATGACTGTTGTGACCTCTCCAGTGTATTCTACGTTCTTTGTAACCGAGTGCCTAAGGAATACCCGACTATCACGTGATCCAGCCTAGGCTGACTATTTTTGTGTGTAGACTGAGAAAGCTATTTCCTACATTTGGTAAAGGCCCAAGTACCAGACACTGGTGGAGCAAGTAGACAGCAAACATATTGCTGCTGAGGGAAATCATGGCAAAAAGAAAACAAGTAGCATATTGTCATCCCATGTGCATTCTCATCCTGTAGGTGCATGGTTTGAGTCCCCAAGTATGTCCCCCATTGCCTTCTTAGATGAGTTTTTGCCATCCCTTCCTCACAAAGCTGCACACAGGGAAGAGGAAGCAGACCTAAATCCATCACAAAGACCAGGGAGACCCTAAAGCGCCCTTCAAGTTCTGTCTAGTTACGTATTTGTTTCACTAAGGAAGGTGGTAACCTCTAGGCCTGTTGAATCCTGCTGCTAATGGCAGTCAATCCATTGACAGGACGAATGAAAGTGGCACCATTCGCCCCACTGTGAAGTAGCAACTTCACTGCTTCTGCATTTTCTAAGAATAGATGCCACTTCTAGCAATGTGTCTGCAACTTCTCACTGCTGGCTGCCAGATGGTAGGAACCAGCAGACTCCGAGTTCGTTCCCCTGTGGTGAAGCAAACTGCCATACGGCCCGACGCACATTGCCTGAAAGATCCCCAGGACAGCCCTGCTACTTCTGTTAATGTTTCCCAAGCTCCTGGTACAACATTGAGGTTTTCCACTGGAACCACCTGGCACAGTTTCAGAGTCTTCCATGAGCAACTAAGTTACTTAATCCTCATCTTATTTAGTCAAAGCCTTTGTATTGGTCACTTGTTCTGAGAGCCTGTGGGCTGTGTCCTGTACTTGAGCTAATTGCATAAAAAGGATTATTTCCTTTTCTTGATGCTTGTTATTATTTTTATCCCTCACGAGCCATTTCTTCTGTTTCAGGATCAACACTCTGTGGTAGGCCAGGGAGCTGGCCCCACTCCAAGCTCCAGTTCTTGCTCAAATCCAAACACTGGAAGTGGTTACATGAACTCATCCCAGCAATCAATGTTGAATCAGCAACTGATGGAAAAGAAACAGGCTCTGCAACGGCAAATGATGGAGCAAAAACAACTCCTTCTACAGCAGCAGATGTTGGCAGAAGCCGTAAGTTTTCCAATTCCTTATTCTTACATGGAAAAAGACTATCATAGAAACAACAGGAAAGAAAGCTAAGACAGGGACAAGAAAGCCCCCAAAACTTTGAGATCATTTTGGCAATGCCTAGACCTTCTAGAATGTGCCTTATAGTTTTCAGCACTTTGCTAAGCCCTTTTGAAACTTTCTTCAGTTTATATGAAGCAACTCGAGTATCCAAGCTACTGTGGTTTCGTTATGAGAACAGTCTAAGCACATGCTTAATTTGAGGCATATGAATATTGTCAGCGGTTTTTTCTTTGCAAGAAGAGCAAAGGTGCACTGCTATGCTACTTCAACCAGAGAGCAAAGCAGACTTCTAGGCTCTGCAACCTAGGCAGCATGGCACAAAGTGCCCGTGTGTAAACAAAGATCAGGTACTTCAATTTTAGCATTCAACACAAGTTTGTGTGCTTTGGGAGTTTCTGGTAATTTTATGAGGAGTGGGAAGATATTTGTGCTCTTGTTGGCAGTGCTAAAGGCTAGAACCTCCTAGTTTAGTTCCACTAAACTCTCATTGCCATTGTCATTGCATGGACTGAGTCAGCTGAAGGTGCTTCATGGCTTGTGACCCATGGCCAGTGCAACAACTGGGAATCCCAGCTGCCCAGAGCAGTAGCATGTGCCCTCTGCATCCTCCTATTCACCGTTGCTTGGTAGTCTTGCTTGCCAAAGCATGGAGGGGGGTTCTGAAGAGAAGCTGAGTTTGGCATGTCCTTGAGGCAGGCAGAAAGCAATGTGGGCGCACTGTGGCAACAAGAAAAGGGCTGCAGGAAAGATGCTGGTGAAGGATGGAGGTGACACCACCACCTGCTTTGCTTCCCTCAGGCTGCAATGACAGCAGACCCCAAGTCTGTGGCTGATTTGTCTCAACCCGGATCTCTCAGCCTACAGGGCAGCCTCCTTCATCCTAGCCTGATATTTTGAATCCAAAACTTTCTTTTCTCTAGACTCAAATACCAACAAATATAGTGAATGCTGTTCAGTAATTAAAGAACAACACAGAACTGGAAAAACAGTCATGGTTTTGTGGGGATGTTTTCAAAACAAAAATTATTCTTTTTTTTTAGAGAGAATATATTTTTGTTTAAAAATTCATTTCCATTCAAAAAATAGTTAGAAAGCTCGAGTTTGAAATTAAGGATTTCATTTGTCCTATAAGGGAAATATTTGTTGGCTTTTTAATTTATGAAGAAGAAAACTTATGTTTCAAGTCAGCTCTATGTGCTGCAGTTTTCTGCCAGAATTTTGGCAGAATTAAAAGTTACTTGCTTAAATAGTTCTTCTTAAAAATAAATAAAATAGAAATTAAAATTACTTTACAGAATGGGGTTTTTTTCATCAGCTTGTCTTTGCTTTTGTATCATGCACACAGAAATATACACAAAGCCTGCCTATGTTTTTTACATGTATTGGAGGGATTTCCTGGGACATAACTTGTCTTTCTTCTTCATAAGGGTTCAGGTCTAGTGGTACCTTTAAATGAGACTTATAAATCCTAATCAGACCCCTCACTCCCAGAGTGCATTACAGAAATGCCTATAACAGCTCTTCTGCCAGTGTTTTAAAGTGCTCCTGGCAGAAGAAAAAACATATTTTTCACAGTAAGGTCCATTTGCATGCTCCTTTCAGGCAGAAGATCCCCAAATTACTCAGATGGGATGGACCAGCCAGGGCTTGACTCTTTCACACTGAGGAACCAGTTTGCCATTTTGGCAACTGAGCATGGAACCCAGACCTGTTGCAGAGAAGGTGTGAAGTCTGCCCAGTAGCTGCCCAGTAAGCACCACTCTGGGAAGCACATGTGCCTGACAGTGACTCACCAGTGACTGAGGTGGTCAAACCCACATTTTCCTGCTATGGGGCCACATATTCCTAGGAGTCATTGCTCATGGGTGAGCAGTAGCACTTTGGAGGCATCAAGTCCCACCGATGCTGATGCAAGATTTGGCTTTGAGTCCAGTGCCTGTGCGTTCCAGATCTTTATGAACCCAGGGCACTTAGTGCAGTTTCAGTTTAAGGGCTTGGATTTCTATCTTCCCTTCACCAGAGATGTGTCCCTGCAGACCTAAAATAAAAAAAATGTCCCCTATTAATCAGCTTTTTCTGCAATCTTTCCCTGCTGTCCTTCCCCTGGTGCTTGCACTCCCAGTGTAAGAGGAAAGACAACACCATGTACGTGCCCGGGGAAGCACAGGGCAGTAGTGAGTGGTATGACAACCAACCGGCTGGTGGAGATGACAAGCTGAAATCTTCTTTTGCCAGCTGTGCAGTGGGTGAAATGGAGTGACGACCACCAACATAGCCAAAGAGCAGATGTTGGGCTTGCAGGTCTGGGCCCTTGTTGTTTCCCAGCTGCACCTCAGCTGCGTGTTTAGGTCAAATCTGGGTACTTGCTCTGTTTCTGGGCTTTTTCTGAAAGCAAACCCAGCTGCACAGATAGGGAGGGAGCCATGAGGAGTCAGGCCCTTCTGTCCAGTAAGCGTGGTGAGCAAGATGGTGCAGACATGGGAAGACACTTTGTACTGCAGTGCAGACATGGCCAATGTTCTCAGAGGATGAGAAACTCTCAGTGGTTTTAAGGAAAGTCAGGCCAGACTCAAACACAATACAACCAGTAGAAAGGCTTCAATACAGTGGGTGGTGGCACAGATTTGCAGATGCCTCTGCTGTGGACCAGACAGGGTGAAAGGAAGGAACACTTCAGCTTTGTATATACTGAAAAAAGAAAGAGGTGGGCAAACCACAGAGCCAGGAAAGCAAAAAGAAAAGCAAATTAATAAACTTCTACTCCAATCCTCTAGGAGAAAATAACTCCACAAGATCAGCTGAACAGACACTTGACACGGCCACCACCAGATTATAAAGACCAAAGAAGGAACGTGGTCAACATGCAACAAGGAAACCAATATCCTGGTAAGTGCCCCTGGGTGAAATGAAACTGTTTGCTTCCTTCCAGCTGGAAGACCACCCAGAAGAGTCATGTATGCACTGATGACTGTGGCCTGATTTTCTGGGTGTCCACTTAAATCACCACAGGGGTAGGGGGGGTGTCTGCTGCTCTCCTGTGCTATTTACCTTATTGTCCCCTACCACTGAGAAGTGTTGAGGTATGAGCTAGAGAACCAGCCAGTGGTTCATCAAGGCGGATGCTGCATCTCTCAGACATCAGGAAGGAGAAGCTGGTACCCCTCCCATTAGTACTGCCTGGGACAGATGTGCACCCAAATACCTGACACAGAGGTGTCCTCTTGATTAGGTAACCTCGCTCCATCCAGATGCTGCTCTTATGTACATGGCACATCTTGCTTCAGAGACTGAGGTGTGAACCATCCCTCCCTTCGAATGGCAGCTCGTACAGTGTGAGGACCCTCACACTGATTTTTAAGTACCTCACGACACCATCATGGGGAACCAGAGCTACCATCTGAACTTTTGGTCTGTTTAATATGTCACAGTCAGGGCCTCAGTGCTACTCCATAAGCAGCACCTGAACAGATGAGTCAAACAGTAGGATCAAAACCCTGTTATCTGCCACAACAGCTCAGGGCAGAATTTTCTCAACACTTCAGGATTAGTCCTTTGTTTCAGCTCTTGTGCCCTCACCTTCTTGGAGAGTCTAGTTTTGGGAGCACAGGACTGCCTGTTTGGCTTTTTAGGTTGATCACCTTGCTGATTATTTGGCAGCTGCTCTGTGAGCAAAGGCAGAGTAAGGAAAAGATGCTGGGGAGAGAAAGGAGGTGGGGGGGAATGCAGCAGAGGGGATCAAAGAATGTTCTTTATACTGTGAAGCATCTGTGCATTTGAGTATAAAAAGGATCTTTTGCCTTCTAGTGTATCTTTGTATACAACACACTGAGGGGGGAAAAAAAAGAATGTTTTGTTTGTTTTTCTGTTAAGTGTTGGCTCTGCGGATTCAGCCAGGGATCTCAGTCTTTCCTTTCTATCTGTCCTTTGTAGCAAAACTTTTTCAGCTTCTATTATGATTTTAATGAGTCCCCAAGTACAGCTCACTCATAGAGCACACAAATCCTGTGCCCAACCTCCTGGCCATGGCACCAACAGCCCAGCTACACGTGGAAGGACCAGGTTGCCCTGCTCAGGCAGTGTTCCTGCACTCCCTCACTTTGTTTACAAGTTCTAGCCGCGATAAGCTTGCCGCAGCTTGGAAACTGCTGCTTTCTAAGGGGCCTGAGTATTTATCATCTTCAGTACATTTGCACAAGCATCACTGATGCCAGCGTAATAACCCAGAGTGAGGGCAATGTCACAGGGCAGAGAGCGCTGCTTGCTGGCTTGGTACCTCCTGTGCTCGCAGAAAAAATGCTTTGGCAACCCCGGCAGTTTGCTGGGGAATCCAGTGATTTGGTGTGTTTGTTTAAAGGCTCGTTCCTGGAATGAAATGATTAACTGAGATTCTTGGCTTTTAGTTAAAAACAGTCAGTTTCTAGCCGGAGAGAGAAAATGGAAACAACTGCAGCCACATCTGTGAAAGGCTCCAAAATAAGTGGATCGCCATTGTTATGTGGCATTTCTTGTTCTTCTTAATCTGATGGAGTCTTTGCCAGTCTTGCGGTATTTGGAGTCCCATCTCCTGGGTTTGAAGCATGTGGGATTGGCAGCACTTGTCCATTCAAATCTCAAGTCCCCACTGAGTGAGCGCAGGGAGGAAAGCAGCTTGTCAGGCGAGCCTGGGCAAAAGGGCTGCACCAGGAGCTTGCAGCAAAGCTACCAGATGGAGCGATTAGCAAATTCTTGCATCAGGGAGTAACAGCAGGGAATCTGTTCCCTTTTTCTCGGAATGGCTTTGCTCAGGTCAGGGAAGAACAGATGAAAAGTTAAAGAAAATAACATAGGGGCTTGGAGACACTTGGTTAAGTATTTTATTCCTCCATGCTTTTCCCCATAGTGCCATGTAATGGTAAGAAAACCCCAGGACAAAAGCAGGTGAAATGGGCAATGAAGGCATTTCTCCAAATCACCATAGCCTGGGGTGCCCAGCAACTGCACACAGCACTGTCGGGGAAGACATTTCTTCTCATCTGGAAGAAATCAGAATGGAAAATATTTGTGTTAAAAATAAAAAGGACAAAAATAGTAATACAAAGAGGAAGCTTCATCTTTTGCACAACAAGTACAACCCATGTCCCAGCCACTTGTGCTCTTTAAAGTGGCATTTGCAGGAGCAGTGTGATGGTAGCGCTGGGGGCGGCTCAACCACTGGCAGGGTCACCCCAGGAGGGACTTCATCACAAAAGCAAGTGAAGAGACTCCACAAACTGGTGGTTCAGCTGCAGGGAGAGAACCAGCTCTGCTCAGATGGCTGTTTCAAGTCTTTTGAAATGCCACTGATTTCTGTGCCGTTAACTCCCCTTTTGTACCAGCATAAGGAAGCAAAGAATCAGGGCTCCCATCTCTGTCACCCCTGCAAAAAGATGTTACAGTACTTCCAAAAAGCAGTGAGCAATGCACAACCCACTAGCAAAGCCAAAGGTGGGGCTAATCATGAGGTTGCCTGCTGAGTGCTGATTCTCTCCTGTTTGTTTCCAGGGCTAAATTCAATTAGGAGGCTCTCTAGGAGCACATGGAGGAGAATCTGATTGTCCCTGTGGAGGTAAAACCAGGTAGACTCCTCACAGCATCTCCTGTCCCAGGGACTGCCCAGCTCAGGGCCTGCACTTAGGTGCTTAATTTTCAATGCAATAGTTAGGAGAGTTAGATTCTCTACAGTCACAGAATGGCACAGGCTGGAAGGAACCTTAGAGATCTTCTAATCCAACCTCCCTGTCATGGGTAGGGACGCCTCTCAGCTAGATCAGGCTACTCAAGGCTAGTCAAGTGTCTCCTCCTTAAAGCTGATTTGTAGAGAAGTGTCAAGGGTTAGGGCTGGGCCGGCCACTGAACACCGACAGATGCTCTCTGACCCCTTTCCCTCCCCAAAAAAGAAGGGAAAGGGAATAAGGCAGAGAAACTTACAGACTGGAAAAGAAAACTAAAACAGTTTTAATAAGCAGTAATAGGACTAATAAGGAAATTATGAAAATAATGAACTATATATGAATATATATATAAAACCGACATCAAATCCAACTCCCCTCCGACAGCAATCCCCACTGGTGCTGCAGAGCAAGTGGCACTGGGGAAGTCACAGCAGCAGAGGGGAAGTGGGTATAGGAGCTGGTCTTGTGAACTCAGGATTTGGATCAAAGACAGAAGAAAGGACAAAGTCTGGCCAGGAGCAGAACAGCAAGAGAGCTTAACCCCCATGATGTCAATAATGATTTGAGAAGATATTATTTTTAAGTACTTAAGGAAAAAAGGAATCCTTTGCATCCATTACTAAATGGAAATAGCGTATATATAAAAATAATGCAGAAAGGGCAGAACTGTATAATAAGTTTTTCCTTTATTTTAGTCTGAGGGAACAGAACATCTTTATGGTGGAATTTCAGCATGAACTGTATATTAAACAGCTGTTCCTAAACAAAGAGTGATGATGGTGCCCATCCCTCCTCATTGTCTCTAGAGGGAGCCAGGATGGGCCATGCCCTATAAGGAAGAAAAGTTCATCTCCTCTGCCTCTGCTCAGTCAGGCTTTGTCCTGTCCCAGGTGTCTAGTGGTTCTGTGAAAAAAAAGGCAGAAAAGTCTTCTCTCCTGCCCACTGGTTTGTCATTCCCTGCTCCAATGTTTCTTTTACTGCTTTTTGCTTATCTGATGTCTTCTGAAGGGAAGGAAAGACCACTAATGGTTTCATATAAACCAAACCACTCTTTGCAGGACAGGCATCTTTAAGGCCTTCAAGGAGTTCATGCAAATCCTCTTAAGAGCAAAGTATCTTCTTCAAGAAATTCGGCTGCTAGAAAATTGGATTTTTAACCTGTTGATATTTGAATGACACCACACAGTGATGCACTCGTGTTTAACACTTTTGTTTTCTCATTTCCAGGTGGTTCACCAGCTGTGAGTATAAGCTCCAACAACATGTCCTTATCCAACCCAATTTCAACTCACAGCATCATGCCCCAGAGCTCCAGCCTCATGTCCACCGCCACAGGGACCCGAATGCCTTCTGTTCCTGCCGCTCGGAGTATGGGCTGCTACGGCAACCTTCCTTGCAACCAACCAAACACATACAATGTGACTTCAGGAATGAACCAAATGCAGCCTCACAGAAACCAAAATCAAGTCCTGCCCAGTCAGAATAACGCCATGATGTCTCGACAGCAAACCATGACGCAGGGAAACAATGCGGCGGCTTTTGGGACGGCATCAGTGGTCAACTCACAGCAAGTAAGGCCAAGCTTGAACCACGGAGCCACAGGTATCCCCACACAGAGGCCGGCCAACGTGATGATCACAGCTACTGCCACTGCCCAGAACTGGGCCCCGCAAGAACCTGCGGTGAAGCAGCAGGATGCACTGAAACCCACAGGGGTCCGCTTCCCCACCAGCACTCCATATCCTAACCAGTCTTTGCAACGCAGTGTAGGCAACCAGCATTTTCCTCAGCGTGCATTGGCACCTCCTAGTCAGTTAACAGCGGGAGTCCAGCTGAGGCCTCCTCTGAACCAAATGCACCAGACTCTGAACGGGCAGTCTGCTGGCTCACTGCGAGCACACGGCATAAGACCTAACCAGCTGAGAGGACAGACCATGCCTACCATGAATCAGCCAGGAACAAGCATGACACCTCCTTCATCTCTGCCATCAACCAGTTTCACATCTACCAACCAAAACTCTCGCGCTTACCAAGGAAACGATCATGGTAATGACCTAGCGTTTGACTTTCTGAACCAGCAAGGTGACAGTATAGGACCTGCGCTCAACAGTGACTCAGACTTTATAGATTCTTTACTGAAAACAGAACCTGGTAACGATGACTGGATGAAAGACATCAACCTCGATGAAATTTTGGGGAACCACTCGTAAGTGACATACCAAGGGTGAACCAGACGAAGAGGCAGAAGGGACATATGCTTTCTCTTTAGATGCCAACAACCGGCTTTATTAATTTACACTCCAGTAACCAGGCTGTCCTTTCAGATGCCACACATGGCAACTGCCCTGTTTGAAGAGTTGCTCTAGGAACAAAACTGAAGTCTCCCCCGATGAAATGATGACATAAGCGATAATCATGCCTGCCACAGAGAAGTGAGGATGCATGAAGGGTCTGTTCCACACACCGGTGCCCAGTGCGTTGCAAACCATCAGTCCTGCTCATGGGGGCTGCATGGTGAAATGTGTTTGGCCTCCCACACACTGGACAGTGGTATGGGTTGTGGAACATCATTTATTTGAGTGCAAGTAAAAGCCCAAACAGTCCAGAGCTCTCCAGTCATTGTGTTTGCAGCCTTTAACTTCCTTGGGACTACTCAGCCCTGACAGCATCAGGCCCTGTGTAAATCTCATTGCATTACAAAAACTGTTTACTTCTACGCAGCACAAACATTTGTTTTCCCAGTGATTTTGGTTTAAACGCTCTATGTTTTGTAGCACACAAAAGGGTAAGTGGTCTTGTCCAAGAGAAGACGGAAATGGATCATCCAGTGTGTTACTCAGTGTGCTTTAGAATTGTTTTCTTGCCTTCATCAGCGCTTGCCACAGGTATCAAAGGACGGTACTGACCTGCCAGCAGCACAATCATTTTGGGCATTGAGGGAAACATGAGATGAACTAAAGCTCAGGATCCTCACTTTGCCACCTTGCTCTACCCTAGAGACTCCAGTGACTTAATGGACAACTGAAGTGAGAAGGGTGCTCACGATTTGACTCTCACCAACTACTTTTCCAGTCCTACTCAGAGGAGGGCAGATGCATGAAGTGGCTACGCTAAGCCACTGTCCTCATTTTCATCTTAACACATGTTAAGAGTGTCAGGTATTTCTGCCCGGTCCTCTTCTATCGAACAGATATATCCTAGCACAAATGCCAGCACTTCTGCCTGGGGAGAGGCTACCATTCTGATTGCACGGCATTTTGGCTCGATTGCTCTTTCTCTTTGCCATATGGGGAGAGTTGAAAGAGGTCCAGTGATGGCCCAGGTCCCTACAGGTTCCCCATAGCTCTGCCCCTGGAACTAGCATGCAGATCAGTTATAGCCACCTGAGTTACTCACAGCAGGAGGCTCTACTCAGCCACATCTGTGCTTGTAAATGAAACAGTGTTGGGCAATATTTCTGTGCACTGGCCTCAATCATTGCCCTGAGCAATTTCTAGGGAGTTAACCTGGAGCAAGGACCATTCCCACAAACAGTCTGCAGCCACTTTGCCTTGGAGGCTAACAGAGCAGATCAGTAAAAGGATATAAGTCGTTCCACAATGTTTGACCTTGGTGGGAATAGTCTTGATCATGTTAAATTCTCTTTGATAGACTTGGTCAGTAAGGGCATCAGAAGGAGGTGCTATGTCACTATAAAGCAGCTCCACAGTGAGTCAGACAGGAGGATTCATAGATGGGAACAGATCTTGCAATTCAAATGAAAAGGCTGTTCTTCAAAATGATGTGGTGCGACATGTTTCACAGCCTCCTCGAATTAGCTAAAACTAGATGTGGCAAAGGAATACAATGCCTATGTTCACATGTCTTGGTGCCAAGAGGCATTGCTGTGCCCCATGCAAGTGCTTTATTCATCCTTGTTAGTGGCAGCGGGATGAGTAGACTACTTGACAATAGCCTCTGCACTTATCTGACCTATTTCTCAAGAGAGGTTTTAATAAGGCTTTTCCAGTCATTTCATCCTGTCATTTCACGTGGGCGCAATTTTTCATGATGTTTCAAGAAGCGTTGTCACACAAATGAGCACCAGCACCTCCAGGAAAGGTGCAATGTAGGCAGTTAGCCAGATATGCCAGTTGAGGCGGGCTGATTCATGAGTCTTTTCATTCCCAGAAATGTTTTTCATAAGAGGGATGAGAGACCCTGCTAAAGCGTCCCTTCTGTGGCCCCAGCTAGTGATCATTGCACACCCCTGCATTGTGTAACGTGGTTCATCAGCTGCCCAGAAAGCTCCTTCTTGTCCCCAGTTTTGGCTAGGGTGCAAGTCGTCCCTTTGACATGCCAGTACAAATATTTTGAAGAGCTTTTTAGACCAGGTCGCTGGCTCCCCACCTAAGTTTGGAGAGATATGGACATGGTCTAACAAATGAGTCCCCTAAAAATTGTGCAAAACTAGACTGAAATGGTAGCTACACAAGTTTAAAGCAGAAGGAAGATGGGCTTATCTGTCTCATGAGCAGGTCAGCAGTGACTGGTGAAGCTCTGGTAGGAACAGACGACTGTGATGTCACTAAGGCTGAGTTAGTTTCATCGTGAGCAATGGGCACTGAAGACCAGTAAGTTCAATTATGCTCGCAGGCCGTTGAAACAGCCACCACTGATCTCTGTATTAAGACCAGACTGTTTTCCAAGATCCCCAAATGATGTAAAAAAATTGTTCAGCTGAGGAGCTGATCCCAAGACTTCAGGATATCATCCAGTGGTGGATTGAAGACTGAGCTTTGACCCATTGGCCGCAGCCTGGAGTGGAGAAGCTGCTGGGCTGAGCGCCATCCTCGGGGTCGAAATTTCTTCCTGTCTTAATTCAACCAAGGTAGAGGCCATTTGCAGTCCTGTACAGAGATACCTGATGCATTTGAAATGTGAGCTTGTGAAAGACTCTTGCAACCAAAACTTGAATCCAATATCATTTCTTCAGAACACTTGCATCTGAACAGAGCTAGTGTCTATTTTCTCTTTGCAATGGCTAAGTGCACTACCCTTATAGTCTTTTTTTTCATCGTTGACCGGGCACTCTTCACAGTATTGGATTGTAAATATAAAGAATTATTTGTTTTGTAAACTTTTGTAAAAAACAAAAACAAAAAGTAATAATATTTTGGTAGGAATAATAAAAATCATATTATTTGGGTTATATTTATACATATGTGAAATAAATATACTATCAAAAAGTTGTATTTTATACAAAAAGTCAACGGTTACCTTTTGTATTCTATATACAAAGTTTTGTATGATATGATTGTTTATTTTTATCTGCAGATTTCAACTTTGGATTTTAGGGGAGGGCAGAATGGGATCGTGGTTAAATAGCTGGGTCTGACCCCAAGCTCACTGAAACCAATGGAGTCTTTCCATTGCCTTCACAGGGCTTTGAAATAAGCCTTTAAATCACCTTCAGATATGCTTGACATCTGAAGCTCTCTGGAAACCTCAACATGAAAACATTCCAGGTTTCAAGTTTTTTCCTGCAAAAGGCTTTTATTATAATTATTATTATTATTGTTATTATTGTAACTCTTGGGCGGCAGGTGGGACCTATGTAACTGTCATGTCCTTGTTGCATGTATGTCTGCTTTATATTTTCCCCATATTATAAACCAGTGTTTCTCTATACAGACTGAAAGGAAAATTTGCTGTACAGAAATGTTTGTGTTTATGCATTTTTACATGTGGCTGTATATACCTCCTAGTACTATGCAGTGACACTTATTTGACTCCATTTATTTTTCACCTAAACATGAATAGTATGTTTTTCAGTAGCTATCAAAACTCTGCCAAGTAAATCAATCAAAATTATCCCAAGTGTCTCTTTTCTTAATATGAATCTTATAATGAATGTCTGTTTAGTCAACTGCTCGTTCATCTGAGTAAATTAAAATGACAGTGATATTTTAGGAGGGGATGAGGAAAATGTGCATCTGGCAGCTTCTGGGAGCTCAAGGCTGCCTCTTTGCCAGAGAGCTGTGATGTTTCCCTACTGACTGAAGACACAGTTTCATTACCAGCAAGGGTTAACAAATAGCACATGGTATTTTAGCTCCTGCTGAGTGGGTTGGTGCAGTCTTGCAGCACAGGGATTTTCTCTGGGATCCTGCAAGCAGGGAGCTAGGTAACCCATGAGCTCGGCAGCCCAAGAAGGCTGGCCAGATCTCCAAGCCCATACTCTGCCCTGGATCGTGCCCTGGAGATATCTGCCCCTCTCTCCCCACTACCAGAGACCTCAAAGAGATGCCAGAAATCAGGCAAATCTCTCCCTCCCTGCCTCGCATTACACCTCATTTTAGCCTAAAAGAATTCTAGTGTGTAAGATTACGTTGGGCTCCGGATTGTTTCACACAAGTATTCATCCCTGCCAGGCTACTTTTAGCAGTCCCCAAGTGGGTGGCTCTTCCAGACCCATGAACTGAGCAGCAAGGGGTGATGAAGGGGATGTTTCAAAGGGACAAATGTCAGCTGCCCATGCTCAAAGGCTACAGTGTGATACTTCCCTGCACCTTAACTGATCACTGCTGTTGGTGATGCTCAGAGACCACCATGAACACACATCCACCCTTTTATAAAGTCCCCTTTCACTCACCTTCCCCCACAGGAAAGTGAGGAGACACCTTTCTTGGCCATCCCCTGCAACTCCAGCTCTGTTGGCTGCTAACCTCCCAAATTTTTGCCAGTTGCAGCGCAGTCCCCTGGTTATATGACTCTTACCCACAAACAGCTCCCATGTCCTACCATGGACACAGGGAGAGACGGGGAGGGATGCTGGCGTGTGCCCTGTGCCCCTTGAGCTCGCGTGGAGCCCCTGGTGGGGTGCCCAGGGTCCCCATTCTGGCTGGAGGTGCTGAAGTGAGGAAGTGCCCAGGAGGTGTGTGGCTCTCTCCTTGCTTCAACATCTCCAGCACAGGTGGCAGAGGGTGCTTCCTTCACACTGAGGGGTGGAAAATAGGGCCCAGTCTCACTCATGCAAGAGTACCTCTGAAATAGGTCAAGAACTTATGCCCTAAAGGTGCAATTTTGTGTAACGTGGCTGTAAAGGCAGAAGACAGGGCAGGTGGCATGGGGAAGCCTCAGGCAGGGCTGCTGCCTGGCTGAAGAAGCTATTTCTGTAGCAGTGAGCTGAAAACCAGCCAGGGACCCTTCCCAGGTCCTGAAGTGCATTCGTCTGTGCTACCAAGCTGTGCGGGTCTCTGGTAGTGCTTGGGTGCAATGACTGCCCTCCTGAACAGGACTCATGACCAAGAACCTTTTCCACTTTGGATACAGGATAAAAGGGATAAGAGGGTGTAATAACAGGGACACGAGTCACCCAGTGACGCGTGGCCTCAGTGCCAGAAAACTTCCCACCTGTCTCCTGTGCCCAGGAGATGTAGCCAGAGAGACCACATGGAGGGGGTGGGAGACACGGGTGGCAGTGGATGTTTTCCCTGCCTGGCCAGGCACAACCCAGCAGGA
>NW_009701767.1:73369-81676 GCF_000703405.1 Apaloderma vittatum
CCGGGTGAGAGCTGACCTTTCCCACTGCATCACTTGGTGGGAAACGCTGCCAGCTCAGACGGGTGGCACAGCCAAAAGTGCTGCTCCCTCCCTTGGCAGCATGTTGATCCAGCAGCCGCAAGAACCAGGGATGGCACAGAGAAGATCCTGCCACAATAAAAGCTTCAACCATGGTAAAAGCTTACATCACCCCAATTTTTAAATTAGGCATTCTAGCTCGTGCAGACTACTTTGACAGAGCCCCTTTGATAAGGTTCCAAACCATACCCCACGTATCCATTTAAATAAAATATAAGATTTATTTAATTTTTTTCTTCTAGTTCACAAAATCGATGCAAACTAGCTCAGCCACAAGTTACTGTCTTACTGGAGGACTCACAGGATGAAAACCCTATCCATATGCTACAGAACAGGTCAGGCAAGGTGACAAAAGCAACCTGTTTAGGACTTCAAAATCCTGGTTTAAAACAAAAAGAGACAAAGAAACCTAACCCCAAACTAGCATTTGCCAATCTTACATTTTCATTATAAGGAACTCCTATAAAAGATCTGTAGCTTAAATGATAGCTTTTCTCGTAGCAATTCAGCCTCTTCTGTGCTGAAAAGCAAGCATCCAGCAAACAGTTGCAGTTGCTGGTGAACATCTGTTGATGTTCATGTTGCTGCTGCCTGGGCACCTGAGTTAGACGAGCTGCTCGGTCGTCCTCAGGCGTGCAAGGACAGAGCCGGTCCTCACCTCCCAGAGCCCCACGGTTAAAGCCTCATGGGCTGCACCAGCATGTGCCCGGTGTGCAGCTTGCTTTCCCCAGACACCTCGTGCATTCCAGGCTTGAGACAACAAAGACGCTCTATCCACGTTTTTTGGAGGGCTGCCTGTGATGCTTTCACTCAGGTCTGCCTTGTTCTACAGGACACAGTTGCTCTGTTTTATCTTTTGTGCCCAAGAACACCAGAAAAATCCTGTGGTGCTCTTCAGCATTTGGGCAAAATCACAGAACCATAGAAAGTGTTGGGCTGGAAGGGACCTTTAAAGGTCATCTAGTCCAACCCCCCTGCAGTGAGCAGGGACATCTTTAGCTGGATCAAGTTGTTCAGAGCCCCATCAAGCCTGACCTCAATTGCCTCCAAGGATGGAGCCTTCACCACCTCTCTGAGCAACCTGTTCGAGCGTCTCATCTCCCTCCTAATAAGGAACTTCTTCCTGCTATCTAATCTAAATTTACCCTGCTCTAGTTTAAAACTATTGCCCCTTTTCCCATCTTTATACACCCTTGTAAATAGTGAAGGTGCCAAGTATAGGTGCATCCATACAGCTCATGTTCAAACTAACAGATCAGATGGCAAAACCTATCTATCAGTATTGATCTGACATGAAAAGAAAGCTTGCTGGTTGTTGTGAAGGTCAATGAACATCACATAAGGGCAAAATTTAACCTTGACACTGTTAGGTTGGAGTGACGTGGTCAAAATGCAACCAGGGAATGTATTTAAATTGCCTTTCGTGTTGATCTTCTCTCTATGTACAGCAGGGAAGTTCAACTCTAGAGGCCTAAAAAAAATTTAGAAAATTAAATCAGTGCCTGAAGAATACTAGCTCCAGCGTGCCAGCTCACTGAGAAATCCTTATTAGAAATTACTGCATTATTATTTGAGGATTTAACTTTCTCTAGGAAAGACGTATCAGGGGACTCAGCATGTTGGTTGGGTCTCTTCGAATTTATTTTAGAAGGAATTTGGATACATTTTCCAAAAGTGTAGTTCTTAAGGAAAAGTAAGTGTCAGAATGCACACGTTATATTATTTGATTCATCAAACTTACCGCTGTCTTTAAGGTAAATACTAAAGAATGTTGGAGAATGTATGCATTGGCTGAAACATCCCTCTGCAAATCTGCATGTCAGTTTTGCCAATGACAGTTTATTCCTCTCTCGAGTACCTTTTTCTCTTAAGGATCCTGCTTTTTTTTCACTTGTCCTCCAGGAAGCTAGCATGACATTGCTTCTCATAATAACTCCATGAGTAGCTGAACTCTACACCAAATTAAAGCTGATGTAAAGAAATCTGTTATACTCTCTCCTGTGGTCTCCCTGGTGTGAACATGTTAGCCTTGGCCTGATGGACAACCAGGCTCACACAATGGCAGGAACTCCATATATGTTCCCAAAAGACTGATCCAAGCCGTGGGGTTATGTTGTGTCCCCATTCCCATGTCAACAGCAAGTTAACTACATTAGCACACCTAAAAATCAGAATTTCATGCATAACATTCCCTCAAAGCCAATTTTTCCCTTCATTTAAGAAGCATCCAGTAATCAAAGGAGTTTCCCCATATTTACATTGTATCTTTATATTATAATGTGTCACAAAGGTCTTGATTAATTGCATGGATCTTACCATGGTGAAGTCATCACACGCTAATCTTACTCGTTAACTTTCCCTCCAACCCCAAAGACTTAGTCCAGCCTGTTTTACAATATAATCTGCTAGTTTCTTACATACAGATACCACCAGACCATCTGTTCATACTGGGAGTTTAAAACCTTGTAGAAAATGTCTGTAGTATTTTAGAGGGTTACAAAGAGAAACTTTTCAAATGCTGACAAGAGAGAGCCTTCTAAAGAAGCAAGTCATTAAAAACCAGGGAAAAAAAATAGCCATCCTGGAAAACAATTCATTACTTTCTCAACATTGAAAATAATCTTTCTGCAAGCGACTCAAGTGCACAAAACAGCACAAAACCTCAGAAATTTCCTTTTGTTACATCAATTTTTTAAGCCTCAGTAGTGGCCTGTTTTGGTTTTCTTTCTCATTTTTTTTTTTTTTTTTTTAAAAAAAGAGGAAATAATGCCCTTTTCATACACTTTGCTGTGCCTCCAAAGCCTCCTGCTATTAGATTGGTTTTAGCTTTCACTAAGCAGAGTGTGCAATAAAGAAAAATCTCCAAATGACCACCAACACCGTGACACAGTGTAGCTGTGCATTTGGATGGCAGATTAGCTCCAGAAATGCTACTTTATATTAAACTATCCAAGCCTTCATCAGAGAATGCTTACAACAGGCTTCTTTGGCCTTTGATAAAAGGCAAAATTTTCGAAAAGGAGCCCAGAGTCCATCATGCTGATCAAAATGGTGATGTCTGACCCTCAGATTTTAGCCCCACAGTTGCTTGCAGAGTGGGGGCACTTTGGTAAATTATGTACTCTGGGCAGAAATAAGCAAGGCAAACGATCATAAGTCCAGAAAATATGTAGAAAATAATCGAGGTTGCTTAGCCTAAAGAAGGAGAGGTTTGAGTGGGGATAGGATAAAGAGTCTTTGAATAGATAAATCATTGCTGTCAAGGGAAAAGATTATGTATCTCCAAGATTATATATCTGCCAAGAAATGATGAGTTCATGAGAGATGCCAGGTGGAAGCTCCTAATGGGAAGGATAATATGAGGATGGACTGTCTGAGGAGGGTATGGGGTCTGAAGGTTCTCAAGACCTGGTTAGGAAATCTGTCAGGAATTATACTGGTACAGTTTATCTGCCTTCAGCCAGTGGAATAGACTAAATGTCTTCATGGATCCTCACAGGAAGACAGAAAAGCTGTGGAAACAAGCATAAAGTTTTCATGCTGAGAAAGGAAAAGAATTGGTAGATACAGTTTTGTGGGGCTTAAGCCAACAAATACTCACCAATTCACACGAAGAGCCCCCACCCCCATCTGTAATGCAGCTACTCGAATCCCTCTCTGCTCCCACACCATAAAAACACAGCAGGAGGCCTGAAAGAGTTGGGTTTGTCCCTACGGTCTTGCCTGCCCCTTCAGTCTTTTTCCTGGGGGGGTGAAGTTAGGGAAATATTCTGTCTGAGCCCCTTTCCTGAAGAAAGAGCTGTTTATTCTATGCTTGCCCTTTTGTGTTAAAGTTATCAAGGCAGGCTGGCTAATCACTGGAACGATCAGAAGGTCTCAGAGATACCTGAATCCAGCCCGGAACATGTCTAAGTTGATGTCTTTGTTCACCTCACAAAACCAAACAGGAGAAGCCTGTGTAAGGATTAGATATCTGCAATTCAATCCAGATGATTGCTTTATTATGGAAAACCATCCCTCTCCATACCACCCAGAAAGACAGCCACGGCAGGATGAAGTATCGTGGGCTCCTGTTCCACCCCAGTTGAAGCTGCAGGCTTTAAAGGCAGAGTTAAAAGAAGACGTACAGCTGCTACAGGAGACGGGCTTAACAGTGTGGGAATGCCATGTGCTTGTAAGGATATTTAAAGGATTAGGAGAGAATTAAATGTTTGTCTGTCTTTGCTGTTCCGCACAGCTTCAAAGCTGGAAGACAATATTAAAGAAGATATTTCCCCTTTTTAAATACCGGAAGAGGACTTCTAAAACAATAGCTGGAAAATGCAGGCATGACCTAACATTTATACACAAAGATGCTGGATAATTCTTATCGGAGAAGAACATGCTATTCTGTAGCCTAAACCAGTGATAAAAAAGTTCACAACTTAAAATACCAGTGACCAATCCCCTACACTGACCAAAAAAAAAAAAAAAAAGAAAGAGAAAAACGCGGCTCAAAATTCCTCCCCAGGAGACAGAAGGGAAGCACCCTGGCTGGTGGCTTCCATTTACCCGGCTGTGCTGAGCTCTGGGTTAACTGGGAAGCAGCAGAGAGATGCTTCCCATGGCCACTCCTTAGGAGTGGTTCTCTTGGGCAGCCAGGGGTGGTCGCCAGCTCAGCTGCTGCTGTTCAATCTGCTCTGTACCTGGATCAGAGCTCTTAAGTTCCTAAACCAGGAGTTTTCTCTATAACCTTTCAGGAAAAAGCAAAGTTGAGATAGAAATGGTGACATTCTTAAGTCAGTGGATGTTTTCTGGGGGGAAGGCTCAGTTAAGGATTCAAGCAAGTTCAGTGCTTTAGCTTGCAAGGAGAGGGATGGAGTCTCAGAAGGAAAAGAGACGTATTTCTCTGAGAGGTTATGACATTAAACCAGATTTTTACTGAGCTGAGAAACTTGCAGCTCCAGAAACAGGACTAAAGTGATGGCATGTCCCGAGCTATTCCACATAGCTTAGATGATTTTGGGGACATTGGCTAAGTTGTGGCACATGCCACCCCTGGTCACCAGGGCTCTGCATGGGACACTCACTCTGTCTGCACTGCGGCTGCGCTCCTGCTCTGGGCCCTTCTGCCTCCAGCATCATCTTCTCAAAATACCAGGTCCAGTGTTTCTGAAAGCATCTTTATAAGGCAGACTGACGGCTGTTTTCTGCATGAGAGAACATCTCTTCCAGCTGCATTTGGGGATTTTATGGATTCTTTTTCATTGCTCTTCCTCTATTCATTACAGAAGGGGCAGAGTGAAGGTGAAAACCTTGCTCATTATATCTTTCTCCTCTCCTGCTCCAGCCTATGTCTCTGAAAGACATTGTCACTGAAACAGCTGATCTGAACTAGCAGCAATTGGTATCATCCTTAGATAATAAAGAAAAATTCTCTGTAACAGCAAATACTCATTCTGGACAAAAACAGCCTTGATTTCCTAAGCTGCCCATCACGTAACACAGCTGCATTACTTTTGTCTTCACATGCCCCACAGGGAAGAAAACTTTGTTCATCTTCACTGTAGCCATAAGATAAATTTGAAACGTGTTTGGTTTTGTGTTAGGTTTAATCAGAGTGGGAATGTGCTCTACAGAATATTATCCAAGCATTTTTACAATGGGCACTGAGCTAACAGATAACCAGGTTATTGAGCAATGCTGGTCCCTTCTACATTAATGTTACTTAACCCTTGCCTTTACAAAGAATTCTCATGACCGCTCTCTGGTAAAGGGTCCACCTCCATTTTTTGAAAGCAGGTATTCATACTTGGCAACAAGGAATGTCCTCAGGGAAAAGAAGTATCTTTGCCCTGGGAAATTCCACTCTGCTTTAGTTGAGACATTTAATGTTAAACCTCTGTCATTTCACTTCTTGGTTTCCTTAGGCTGGAAAACATGTTGGCAACACTCCAGCACGGCTGAAGCATCTGAGGGAGCTTTAAGGCACACGTGGATGGTTCAAGCCAGGGCCTATTCTAAATTTCTGCTGGCTTCAGGCACTGCCAGCCCTACAAGCACCTCTGCTCTCTGCAGTTGCTTTTGCAGCAGAGTTGGCCAAAGTAAACATGTCCCAGCCGAAGCCATCAACCTCCAACCTGTCTCCGCTCGGGAACCACCTGAGCTCATCTATCAGCAAGCTGTGGAGGGGCTGAATCTGTTGGCAGAGCAGCAGTAGATACTGCCTGAAGACACTACAAGCTGCCAGAGCAGCTGCAGCTGGGAGACGGTAGAGGTCTGTGCTTCACGTCACAGTCCTGTCACACCACGCCAGGGCCCCCACGACAGACAGAGGGGTGCCATCACTGGGCAGGAAAAAAGGAAAAAAAAAAAGGTTGCCTTAGGCTTCATTCTTCTCCCTCCACAGTCGTGCCAACAGATCCAGCACTAAAAAAATTACTTTTCATCCCTCCTGTTCCTTACAAGGGGCAGGAATTCCCCAGCTGAGAAATGAGGGCTATCACCCTCCAGCCATAAACTCCCCAGCAGCAGCGTATGGCCCTCCTGATCTCTGAAATAAATTGCAGGGACGTAAGGTGCTTGCCTTTCAAGGGCAGAAAAGAGGATACTGGCTTGTACTCCTCCTCTTCCTTATCTTTTGAGCCAAACATACAGGACAGTGATCCTTTTCAAACGTCCCAGACCCCAAACACACAGATGTGCACAGTGAAATGAGGGTATCAGGATCATCATGGTCTCTGAGTTACGGTACTGAAAGCTCAGGGGCCGCTGAACTGCAGATGATAGTCATTACAGTCATTAAGGTGACTAATTATGTAAGATAATTAATGTTTAGGTTTTGCCTTCACAAATTGCAGGAGTTTATATATCAGCACTGCATGAGAGTCTTGCTCTGTGGGATGGAAGCAGTTGACATACAAATGTTGGCATGTGGCCAGAAATGGCATAGCTGGAGTTGCTGGAGTAATCTGTAACCAGCCACACTTACATGCAGGCATTAAATTGATCTTTAATTACATAGTCCCCTCATGCTTTTTGTCCTGAACTTTCACTCCATCCAGCACACAGACGGGATGTCTGTACAGGATCCAGTCAGATTATATCATAAAATCACAGAATGTGTTGGGTTGGAAGGGACTTTTAAAGGTCATCTAGTCCAACCCCCTGCAGTGAGCAGGGACATCTTTAACTGGATCAGCCTGCTCAAAGCCCCATCCAGCCTGAGCTTGAATGTTTTCAGGAGTTGGGGCTTCTACCACCTCTCTGAGCAACCTGTGCCAGTGTTTCACCACCCTCAACATTAAAAAAAATATTCCTTAGATATAATCTAAATCTACCATATTTCAGTTTAAAAGCACCACCCCTTGTCCTATGAGAACTATTAAAAACTTTGTCCCCATCTTTCTGTAGGCCCGCTTTAAGTACTGAAAGGCCCCAGTAAGGTCTCGCTGGAGGCTTCTCTTCTCCAGGCTGAACAACCCCAACTCTCTCAGCCTTTCTTACAGGGAGAGGTATTCCATCCTTCCGATCGTTTTTGTGACCCTCCTTTGGACTCGCTCCAACAGGTCCATGTCCTTCCCGTACTGAGGACTTCAGAGGGACTCCATTTCCCCATAAGTGGAAATTTAAACTTAACTACATATACACATGGCATTGCAGCCTAAATATTTCTCTCATGTGTTCATTTGTTGAATGCAACATAGATTTGACTGCAAAGTAAGTGGCAGGATAGGCACAAGCTGGCTGCTGCCTCCATGATCTAAAAGTAGCTTCAAGAGGAGGGAAGTAGTGTTCAAGTCTACAAGAACAGTAACAGCAACCAGTCCTTTCAGCTCCTGCCAAAATCTGAGAGTCTGAGATCGCTCGTAGGACGCTGCACGCTCCTGCAATTCTCTGACCGGTCGCTCACTACCACCTTCCTGGGAGAAACGTGTACTCCCCTTTCCAGCTGTCTGCTGCTCCTAGAAGCCTTGACCAGTGTCCCATGCTGGGTGTGTAATGGCCCTGGAGACAAAGAGAAACAACTCCCTGGGTAGGTCCGTATTGCTAAGTAAAAAGTGGTCAGGGGCAGATGCTGGCCATGAGGTCAGGTGGAGCAGACTGGCTTCTGCTGACACAAGAGCCAGTTCCTTCTGGAGCAGTCTGGCCACACCCATGCTCTATTAAGCCTGGTTCTCTTCTGGCCCCCAAACAGCACTACGATGTCATTTTAATTTTGGAGGTGTCTTGGGTTACAATATGTAACCA
>NW_009701768.1:0-415 GCF_000703405.1 Apaloderma vittatum
TTCACCATCGAAAAATTAGAATAATTAGTAGAGGACACTCAGGAAATATAGGGAGAAATCTCATCACCCCGCCAAAGATAAACATTCTGGATAGTCCAGTCTCCTCAGACATACCTCTGTCCCTTTGTGCACCTCATCCCATCCTTATGGGCTAAACACTCTAAGATTCTGGGTAGAATCTGGAGAAGGGTTTCCAGCAATTCAGCTGGACTGTAGGAGATTCTTCCCCCTTATCTGAGATGTCAGATGAAGGTATTTTCCCTGGGACTGAGAACCCTTTACCTGGGAGAGGGTGACTGAGACACCCGTGTGCTATTTGAGCACACTTTGTTATTGTTCATATCTAACATGTTTTTCTAACCTCCATTATGTTAGTACATTTCGAGGAATCACTTAAGGTTTTTAATAATATACC
>NW_009701769.1:0-5748 GCF_000703405.1 Apaloderma vittatum
ACATTCTGTGATTCTGTGAAAACGAAGATCAGGATATGCCCTAGTAGACGGGAAAAACTTGAAAAGAAGCTTCCCTAACCCCATCTTGGGAAGGACCCTTTCTTGTTCTCTTAACTACAGAAACAGCCATCCGAACAGCAGAAAGAGGCTGGACCCACGCATCCCGAATTAAAGGACCTATTGAGGTCAAGAACTGGAAGGTTACGTCTACACCGGGGGACTTAAAAATACGACTCCAACGATAAGACTCATGCAAGAAATCACCAAGATCTCCTGCATTAAGGATAAGTGCCCCTGCTATCCCTTTGTCTGTTTCGTGTGTCACTATTGTGAGGAGAAGTGGTATTGCCATTGCAGGGAGGGATATCCACCAAAGGGGATTTGTCAGGAGTGCTTAAAAACAGAATACCATATTACTCAAGATACCTTAAGAGCGGCAACTAGGTTGAAGGTAATAAAAAAAGTCTCCCGACAGTGGTGGGATATATTCAATTACAGTGTAAGGGGTCAGTTAGATAAAGAGGCCAAAATCGTAAAGGTTGAGTGCAGACGGTGGAATAAGGTGCCTTGTGACATTCAGCCAGTAAAAGCCAAAAGTTGGGAAGCCTTCAAGCAACGGTGTGGAAAACGTAACTATCTGTATAAAGCGGCTCCTGAAGGCTATCCTTGCTGCTGAGAAGATGGGTTACCCTGCTGCTGGAAGCAACCCAATAGGCAGAGGAGGCAGAGGGATGAGAAAGCACTGGGGCATAATAGTACTTTTAACCACGCTGAGCCTTTCCCCCAGTGGGACTGCAAATCCATGCTTGAAGTGCTACCAAAGTGTTAAATATGGCTGAACATATTCACAAGCCCTATCCTTCCACACTCATGTAAACTCAGCCTGTTAAGAAACTTGCATTGCCCAGGGTCGCCACCTCTGGTTAGGTAAAAATAAAGGAAAAGGGGGAACCATAAATGGCCATGTTTGCCCCAAAGGGGAGGTAAATATCTGCTTTACTAAGGCAGGAATGTGGGGATATTCAGATGGAGGAGGAGTCCAGGACCAATAGAAAGAAGAATTAGTTAAAAATGTAACAGTCCAAATAAGAAGTAAGCAAAGATCAACAAGGGACAAACAATCACCCCTCTATAAAGAAATAAGGAAGATGTTAGATGAGTCAGGCCCCAGAAAAGGAACTACCCTGTTTGTTAATCTAATGCAAGAAATAGCCAATGAATTAAATGTGTCCTCCTGCTGGATTTGTGGAGGATCCCAAATGACTGAGCAGTGGCCCTGGAGGGGTGATGGGTTAGAGCCATGGCAAGTACTAAATTGGAACCATATTCATAAGTCAGTCGAGACACTGCCTGAAGGGTGGGTACTTAGCCATGAAGTCGTAGGACAAATCTGCTTATCTAGAGAAGGAAAACAATTTAAATGATATTTAGGAGTCACTCCCTGCAAATTGGTTCTAACCACTAACTCCACAGAGGGACCAGGACATTGGTGGCCTGACCCTCCTCAAGGATATTGGATTAATAACTGTACTACTAATGGAATCTTATGCTGGAAGAATGAGAGTAACGGGAATCCTTTTAAAGAAATAGACGCTTTAAAGGCATTTTGGGAAAAAACAGGAAATAATGAATCAGATTGGAAATCGCCTGATGGACTATTTTGAATTTGCGGTAAAAGGGCATACAATCGGTTACCAAAAGATTGGAAAGGTGCTTGCACCATAGGAATAATACAACCAGCGTTTTTCTTACCACCAAAACAAAAAGGGGGGAAGTATTAGGGGTACCTTTGTATGAGACCTTGAGTAGACGAAAGCGAAAAGTAAAAATAGGGGGAACTCAAACTTGGGCAGAAAACGGATGGCCCCCACAAAGAATAATAGAGTATTATGACCCGGCCACCTGGGCTCAGGATGGCAACTGGGGATATCGAACCCCCATTTATATGCTGAACCATATCCTAAGATAACAAGCTGTAGTAGAAGTAATAACCAATCAGACTGCTGAAGCTCTGAAATTAGTAGCTAGGCAACTTTCACAGACCAGGGCGGCCGTATACCAAAATAGATTAGCCCTTGATTACTTGTTAGCCAAAGAAGGAGGGGTATGTGGAAATAGATGATAATGGACATGCAATTACAAATATAGCTGAAGAGATAAAAAGGATTGAACATGTACCTATCCAAAGATGGAATTCTATTCTAAAAGATGACTGGTGGAACCAACTGTTTGGAGGAACATAGTGGAAAAGAATAGGGTTCATGATAATTTGTGGGCTATTTTTACCTTGTATGATTCCATGCCTTATCCGGATAATTCACTCAGTAGTACAAGGGATGCAAATTTCGGCAATGCCAATAGATCCTGAAAAGGCTGCTGCCGGGAAAACCCACAAATTAATAATTATGAAAACTGAGGAGACTCCAATATTGCAAGCGGCCAAAAAGGCAGTAATGAATAGAGAATACAAAACACAAATCACTACTAGGACAAAAAGAGAAATGGGGGATTGTGAAATATGTAAGTGTGATTCGTGTCAAAAGACACAGTGCCAAGAATGCTGGTGCAGTAACTGCAAATGGGCTTTGACCACAATCGGTAAAGAAAACTGTCTCAGCAACCTTGAAGATTAAAAACTTCCTTATAAGGCATGGAAAGACAAACTAAAACCAGGATGTGTAACTAACCTGAATGCCAGTAACTAATATATATTGCATCAGCAAGTTTTGCATAACTTCCTCCCAACAACCACCTGCGGGATGAGCGACCCCCCCAGCAACTGCTAGCACAAGCGCAGAAGACTGCAAGTGACGAAAAAAACCCAGAAATTGAGAGGAGGAGGGAGCTACGGGAAATAAGACCAAAGACAATATAAAGAGAGAAGACTCCGAACTCCGGCGTGCGCCGTTGGTAGAGCAGAGACTCCCCAGCACGCCCAGCGCTGCTTGCTTATTGCCTTTCCCACCTTTTGACTTTAACATTTTACAAATAAATTTATGAATCAACCTATTAGGCTCTGAGCATTTATAACAAGGATGCTGGAAGTTCTGCGATGAGATTCAGTTACACTGGGGAAAGGTCCTCTCATATCCCATGGAGTTTTTCCCACTGATACATTTTGTGACTTTAGCTTTGGATACCATACAAATGTATTTATCCATTAGAGTACAGGTATGAATATCAGAATAGACTACAGAATACAGATGAAAAATGCAGGCTCGTTCTTAGCTGCATCCTCCTGGTATCCAACCTTCAGGCTCAAGTTCTAGTTCCAGGATTTTCTGTTCCCCATTGGAGATGCGGATCTATGCTCCAAAACAATGATTTAGATGGTGCTTCAGTGTGTGCAGATTCTAGAAAAGGTGCAATAGACAGTTCTTGCTATGTAGTACACAGTGAATTGACTTCAACATATTTCAGCAGAGTCCCTCTGCTCCTATATGAATATCCACATCCTTCTCTCGATCTCATCAAGAGATGCTCGAGTGCTTGCTGCCTCTTGATTTCTGAAATTCTACAAATTCAAACCAAATTCTAGTTCTGACAGGTTACTCTGTCACCATGAGTTGTGTATAGGTGCAGCTGAAGTAAAAGTTCCTTCACTGAATGAATGTTCAAAGTTGGCAGGAACACATATATTCTAACCACATTTTACTGAGGAGAGCTCTTCACATGGGCATCTACAGAGACTCAGTGCTGGTGTATATGTAAGAGCTACTTCACCAGGTAGGTAGTTTGGAGAGTTTTCTAACCTTTTCGTATCTTCTTCATTAGAGGCTATGCTGATAAGACCTTCCCTCAGCTTTTTTTTTTTTTTTAAATCACTAAGAGAGACGAGGTTTCATTACACATGTGAGATACAACGGATTTTTGTCAGGGAGTTTTTCTCTTGGTTTGTTAAAACAATGCTAACCACTGCCATTACTGAGAAAATATTCTTAAGATTTGAGACCAGGGGCAATAACGGGAGGCTTAGAAGATAAGCATGTGATTTGTTAGAGAGACAGACAAAAGGAATTCGGGTTTGGGTTGTATGGCATTGATATGATGCTGGGGTTGGAATGCTGAAGGAGACAGAATTTGGTAGGTCTAGTGCAACCGCTGGGATTTCTCGGTGGCTGGGATTCCTGGCTTTGCCTCATCTGTCAGCGATCACCGTTCAAAGTGGGAAAGCTGAGTGCTTGATCGGCACCTCCCAGCTATCGAAAATAAACCCGCATCTACAAGCAGTGCTTCAGCGTTCGTCCTATTCTGCCATTTCTTTGACGGTGGTGAGATAGCAACAGCGACACGCTAGCACCTCACCCTAGAGATCAGTAAGATCACTGTGGGGCAGAGATAGAGTTTCTACCTCGCATTCTCTGAGCAATGGGAGCGGATTTGTCTTGCAGAATACTTGCAAGTGTAACATTCAGACAACACGAATTCCTAAGTGCACCATTTCAGTACAGATATAGGTTTTCAGTTTCCTGCTACTGACAACATCGGCATTTTCCAACCTGTGCGTGACTGAGATTTAAGGACGTGCAGAGCGGGACCTTCGAGCTGTTCTCTTCCCGTCGGACGCTGCGGTTCTCGGACACGGACTCAGGGTGTCACTGTTGGCCAAGTCGGAGAGAGGCTCCGCCATCGGTTCCTCCCGGCGCGGGCGCGGCGCCTCTCCACACGGAACAGAACAGAGACAAGAGCAGGAATTTCCCGTCTCAGCCTGCTTTTCGATCGGCAATAAGGATTTAATGTATTTATTTCTCTCGGGTACCGATTCAGCTGCTGGGAAAGCCTAATTTTAAATCGTCTGTAGAACGCTTTTCAGCAAAGCAGAGAATGGAGATCCGACCTCCAGCGCAGGGTCAGGCAGTCGCCAGGCGGGTCGCGCTGTTGGCTGTCCTCCTGCCGTTGTGCTGCGGGGCGGCGCCGGAGCGGATCCGCTACGCCATCTCCGAGGAGCTGAGCAGAGGCTCGCTGGTGGGGCCGCTGGTGCGGGACCTGGGTCTGAGCCCGACCGAGCTGCCGGCACGCAAGCTACGGATAGTCTCTGGCGACGAACAGCAATACTTCACTATCGGGGAAGACAATACAAATCTGCGGGTAAACCAGAGGATAGACCGAGAGGGCATCTGCGGGACTGTGTCGCCCTGTGTCCTCAGTTTGGAGGCAGTCGTAGAAAACCCTTTCAACATATTTCATGTGAGCGTTACCATCCAGGATATCAATGACAATGCGCCGCAGTTTGACAGAGAATTTGTTACGATAGAAATGATCGAGTCAACGCCTCCTGGGGCCAGGTTCCCCCTGGGCAGTGGCAGAGACCCCGACATTGGGGTGAACTCGTTACAAAACTACCAACTTACCTCCAATCCGTTCTTCTCTCTTGTAGAGAGGGACAATCTTGATGGGACGAAACAGCCGGAATTATTGCTGGAGAAAAGCTTAGATCGAGAAAAACAGAGAAATCACCATTTGATACTGACGGCAGTGGATGGCGGCGATCCAGTCCGATCTGGGACCGTCCAGATTAAGGTTAATGTGACCGACACAAATGACAATGCTCCGGTATTCACCAAAGAGATCTACAAGGTTCAACTACTGGAAAACCTGCCATTGGGTTCCTTGGCTTTTCAGGTGAAAGCTACTGACATCGATGAAGGTACAAATGCAGAAATTACCTACTCTTTCAGTGACATGGCAAGCAATGCTCGCCAGCTCTTCACTCTAGACTCCAGGACAGGGAACGTGAAGGTAACAAGC
>NW_009701770.1:0-37675 GCF_000703405.1 Apaloderma vittatum
TGCAAGAATCGGGGGGGGGAAGAAGAGAAAAGACATATTTTGATGAGCAACAAGTTCATTGAGCAAATTTCAATTCTCTGCTGTTTTTAATTGCTTTCTCATTAAATGCTCAAGGAGCTCAAATATTTGCAAAACCAGGCGCGGTTGCACAGCTGTGACTGGCCACAAGGTGGTATCAGGAGCCCTTGATGGACTGGTTCAGTGACCCAGACTCAGAACACCCCCTTAGCTTCCCATAACTTTGGGCTTCAGAACTGAGTGGAAACACGGATAACAATTCAGGATAAGTCCAATAACGGACATTAAGGTATGACTTGGTTCTGCAGACAACCAAATTTACTCGGAGATAGACCTTTTTTGGAGGTACACCCTTTCTAGATACGTGACCATGGTAATGGCAGAACCAATGGCAGCTGGGAAGTAGCCAGATGTTTCTTATCATCGACTACTGAGTACAGGGGTATGGAAAAGCTCCACAAAAAAGAGAACAAAGTCTTATAGTCTGTGCTGGGGAAGGGAAAAAGTCAGGATTTATATGTGGAAGCCATACGTGAGAAGGCTTTAAGTGAGGTGCAAATCTCCCTTGAACTGACAAACTGGTCTATGACAGGTTCTCTCATATGTCGTTGTGTGCTTAGTGTGTGACAGAAGTGCAAAGCTGATGTAAATTGCATCCTGTAGGTGTCATCTGGTGTTTTCAGAGTAATCATAGACAGGGCAGGTCTACTTAGATGCAGGAATAAGGGAAGCAGGAGATCTGATGTAAAAGAGTATCCAGGCTTCAACACATTGTCACCCAGCACTCAGCTCTAATATCTTTGTGAGGTACAGTAGCACTGCTGATTTCAAAGTACTGAGGATAAGTACATTATAATCTAGAGATATTAGTCTGTTTGTGATAAATCCCACAGTGAATCTGCAGAAAATCATGAACAGAATTTGTGAGTTCAACTCTGAACCTTCACTCTAAGGTGCAGTGTCTCTTTACTCAGCTTCCTATCAGTGAATTCTCCCCAATCCAATGCAAGCTGCGTTTTTTTTAAATTTGATTCCACTGCTTTTTCCTGTCCAATCCTCCTAGTGCCTTGATCACCTGGGCTTCCAAAATCAAAAGGAAATTGATGAGATTTCAAGAAAAGCAAGAGTGTGGTGTATAATATATGCAGTACACTTTTGTGAAAATACCATACCAAATGTATAAAATAGCCTTGTTTCTCCTCTTGCTAATTTAAGTTAAAGCTGTAATATAAATTGTGACATTTATATATAGTGTAACTTTGGTTGCCATATAAAGACAAAATAATACTGTTTTTAAAGTACAGTACAAGGTCTGGCACTGCCTTATGCTTTGGTGGAAGACAAATGTGCTATTTATCAATTTGCTTCTGCACATCTCTGAATTGTTTTAGGAAAAACAAAACAAAAGACAAAACACAAAGCATGGAAACTCTGCAGAATCCTATAATCCTCATTACATAAACTGCAGGACTTATCAGAATTTGCAAGAGTGCAAGTATACTTGATGACTAACTCTATCAGCATAATAGATTCTTAAAAAATTTTTTTTGTTATCCCCTATTGGAAAAACACAAGCGGTGCTTCAAACAGCTATCACCTAGTGCATATAGGATAGTTATTCACAAGAATATTTGCAGTCGTAACATAGCAGTAGTTACCGCTGGGCACTATTATTCCTTATATGTGAGCCCCAAAATAAACCCAAAATAAAAATTCTGTGACACCACTCAGAAGAGTAATATTTCTCATAAAGTACACCCACAACATGATAAAGAAAGACTCTTGGTTTTAATTGAACTACTTCACCTTATCTTTAGCTGTAGTAATTTTTTCACTCAACTCATCATCCTTCCTCTGGGTTAATTTTCTAACATTGCTCTTTATTTGCTCTCTACAGCTGTACTTAGGAAAGGAAGAGGCCCTAACACATAGTTATATTTTTCTCATTTATTCCTTTGAATGAAGTTAAAGAAACTCTCAATGTTAAGGAGCAAAAAATCTCAGGAAGTGTTTTCATCAAAACTCTGATGGCAGCAACAACTGTGCCTCTGGCATCGAAGGTTGCCTGTGTTGCTCGCTTCTCAGTTGCTCTAATAGACTGTGTAACTTCTTCCAGCAGTGCAAGGAAGAGACTTTCTTTTGTTATATTCTGATATTTTGTAAGTTATTATTTTAAAATGTAATATTTTAATACCTTATAATATTGTCAGTGTATTAAAAAACTTTGAAAGTACTAAGGTAAGGAAAGTTGCTACAGAGATAAGGTTTTACTTGCAAGATAACTTTATATTTGCTTCCTATACTTCAGCAACAACAGAAGAATCTCAACTCCTTTGCTGTCACTGGAACGGATGCACCTACTAACTGAAATGGCCAATTCCCTTTTGCCTAAGCATCTCATTCTCAGAATGACCCCTGAAGGTCCATCATAGAAAAGAGGAGAAGAAACCATTCTGAGAATCCAGTGACATCAGATTGTGCCGAAGAGTTGTAAGGTAGAATATAGATGAATATCCTATTTTTTTCTGCCAGCTGTTCTGACAAATACATAAACTGGTGAACCTTCAGCTAGGTTTCTTATCAGTTTAGGTAGGTACTTTCATATGTGGTCAAGCAACCTTACAGATACCAAGGCAAGGAAGCTTCTTTGTTTCAGTCTAATTGCAACTCCTTCTTGGGATAATGAGGCTTACTCTTCTCTAAAACCACTCACTTGTTATGTTCCAATCGTGTTCTTTAACTGACAAGTTTCACTGTGCTCATTTTTCAGCAAGATCTATGGCATTGAGACAATCCAGATTTTTTGTCAGTGTAAAATACGTTCCTAAAGGTGGTTAATAATCTGATTTAGTGGGTTTAACTCTTTGTATATCCAAGAAACATTGGCAAATAATTCTGGATATTTAAGAATACTCTATAGAGTATGGCACATTCAGAATACTGTGATTCACAATAATTGAGTGTTTCTAATCATAGACTCATAGAATCATAGAATGGCCTAGCCTGGAAGGGACCTTAGAGAGCATCTAGTCCAACCTCCCTGTCACGGGCAGGGACGCCACCTGTCGGCTAGACCAGGCAACACATGGGGACCGAGCAGGAATCAGATCCATAAAATACTGTTGTTGTGATACATGGTGTCCCAAGGGAAACAGCAGCTTTTCTGTGTGCAATCAGGTGCTCACTATTCCTTGTACCCATGAATTTTTGTAGTCAGCAACAGAACAGAAATTCTGTAGTATTTCTTGTCTTTCTATGGGTTTTTCATCTTAAAAGTGCAATTTTTTTAATGTAACTTCAGCATTGGGCAGAAGAAGAAGTGGAAAGCTTTCATCTTATGTGCAGAGACAAAAAACGTTTTGTTTTGGCTTGCTTGCCAAAGAAAATGAGAAGAAGTGAAGACTCAGGAAGACCAAACTGATGGAAGAGAGGAGGAGACCAATGCAATCTTGTGCATGCACAGCAGTTTTGACAGCCCGGGCAGCACTTTTTCAGCGATTTGTGTATGTTTCTTTAATCTGGGAAAGCTTAAAGCAAAATAAGGACAGAATACAACGTGTTTTCAGGAATCTAAAAAAAAAAAAAAAAGAAGGTCTAAGAAAGCTGTTTCTCTTTGCTCCTTGTTCCTGATGTGTTTCACGAGGTGGGTAGGCCACCACTTCTTTCTTTCTCTAGGTGGAACCCTCATCATAGTCTGTGGGGACCTTAGTGTGAGCAGTGCTGTAGGTTGAGGGGTTTTCTGTGGGAGTGAGAAGGTTCATATGTGGAGCTTATATAAACTCTTACTCATATATAATGTATGTAATGAGGGAGAAAATAAAATAGAGAGAGATATGTATAAATCCTTACCTTCTGTACTGTGGCAGGTTTTACTAAAAAATGTCCAAGTTATTTAAATTTAAAGGATGAGACAATAGAACAGTATAGACTATGTCCATCTCATTGTAGCAGCATCAGAAAGGTTTTTTAATAATAACAAATAGAAAACCTAGCATTTATTACAAATACCAAGTCTACTGAATTTTTCAGAGTTAGATTACAAAACTACCCGTGTAACTATTTTCTTCTCTGTGTTCCAGACATGAATGTGCGTATACCACTAGGACTTCTCGATATTTCAGTGATCTTTGGAAAGGTCCGGTAAAATATGCTGAGGACAAATAAATTTCTTGTTTGTCAGATATGCATAGCTGTATAAATACTTTGCTGGTATGTCTGGAGAATATTTGACATGCTGACTGCATGAATTAAAGCTAAGACGGAAGAAGCGCTGACTGGGTCCCCAGGGGAGCAGAGCACTCTTAATATTTTAACTTTTTATACTCCTTTCAAAGCCAATCTTGGCAAGGAGCTTTGTTTATGTATACAGAATTATAGCTAGTTGTAGATACAGGTGACAATGCTTTATTCTTGCAAATGCAGTTGTGAGCACTTCAAGCACGCTAACAATCATGCCTGGAATTATTTATTTTTCCTGTTATTTAAATTCATATGTTCTCGTGTTCCTTGGGTAAAATAGTTCATACTATACACATTTTAATAAACGCAGGTTGAGAAACAAAAAATCTGCACACTAATTTGCTTGTAAAAATTATTTGACAATGCAGAACTTACTTACTCCAGTTGTAAACTAAGTCGTACTACTGTATACAGCTTTTCTTGGGAGAATATTCCTGTTGTATAAACAGCAACATCAAAATCAAAGTCCTTGGCACATAAAGTTCCAGTGTACTGTGGAAGTACAGTAGTGCAGTGGTGTCAGGGTTCAAAAAAGACAGATAGGTTAGAGGCTACAGGAAGCATGTGAAGAAAAGTCTGAAGAAATTTGACTGAGTGTATACTGATATTTTAGAAGGTTTCCTAAAGGAAAGTATGTTTTTCTGGTTTTAAGCCCTAAAGCCTCCTTAAGTTTCAGTCTGTACCCTAGGTTCTCTCTCATCTCTCTCATCTGTCCCTGCTCCTTCAACATTTTCTAAATAAGGTCCATTAGTTTATTTTTTAAAGTACAAAAGGTTTGTTTCTTTCTATTCTCTATTTTGGCTAAATACACAGAATCCCTTAATCTTTCTTCCTGCCATCTGCTCTAATTTTTCATTTGACTATAAAATTTATTGACCAAACAGCCTGCTAGTGTAAATTAATGAAGTCTTATTGACTTAAATAGAATAATGCTGGTTTATAGCAGCTGAGAATTTGCCATTATGTCTTAAATAAATATGTAAATGAAAATTAGGATGCTGCTATTGGTTATGCCATATCCCAAGGATGCTCTTAAAATTATTAATTTTTCCCATATGTGTTGTTGCATGCGCTTTGTTTTTTTGTCTATTTTGTCGTTGTTTCAGCTGGTATAATCTATATATCTCTCTTGTTTATTTGCCTTATTTTCAGAATATGCAAATTAAGAGTAATGTTCTTTTTGTCATGCTATTTTTCTCTGTAGTAAATTGTATCTCTAGATGCTTGCTTCCCATCATAAAACAAGTAGAATTAATCACTCTCTAGGAAGGTGTAGGATGTGTCCATCATCTCTGAAGGCAGCATAAATGATTAATTTAGACTGGATAGGGAAAGTTAAGTAAGTCTGCCTGCAGCAACTATCTACCTTTACTGACTTTGTCAAATGGTTCTTTTCTGAGCACATATTGATATTTCTGAACTCAGAGGGTGGAGCTTGGTGGTCTTACCTCAATAATACACAAAAAAAATAAATAGAAGGTATGTGTTCTGAAAGTATATTTACCATCAATATATGAAAAGTGTGATTCAGACTGCACCGCTAGCTCCTGTTCCTTTGACTAATCTCTGTTTACAGATCCTTCAAAACATTTTGCATTGTCAGAGGTGTATCTGAACAGCTTGGCTAAGGCTCGTATCTTGCCCACAGTATTCCATTTGGTTAGACTACAGTCTCCTACTATCTTTTCTGAAACAGAATATTAAGGAGAATTACTTCAGTTGTAGCTTGATATCCAAATCTTCAAACTTGGCAGTTGTGTATTTTCCTTTACTGTTCGATAGTCTGTTACAGGGCTGTCCCATTTTTGTTTTACCATTAGCCACAAACCTAAATAGCATGATTATTTGTAATGACATGTAGCAAAGTCTCAGAATAATGGAATCTGGAAAGATCAGTAACATAGAAAAGTTCCCACATATGAGACATTTTTAAATAAGAAGTGAAAGGCATCAAGTGGCAGCCCTGCAAATAGGAACACAATTAAAAGTACAGATGGAAAAATAAGAGAAAGTAGGTCAGGGATGATTCTACTGATGCAGCCAGAGAATAACTGATGCATGTAGTAGAGGCTCTGTCATTTCCACGAAGTGCTTTATCCCACAAAAAATAGAGTTGAAAGTGCAAGTAGCATCGAGTGGTTTGGAGTATGTTTGCATTTCAGAGAGATAAACAAGGGCAATGTGAGTCTGCAGTGAAGAGTTTGAAACTGCAAGAAGAATAACCCTAGTGACTATAACTTGTTGGATACTATTTGTGCCCCTCTTTAAAATCAGTCATTTTCTGATATACATGATCCCAAAAGTGTGGTTGAATTGGTGTTTCCTTTCAAATAGCTGATCTGACTCTGTGTAAAATGAGTCTTTTTAGGATGGTGTCATTATTCTGGTACGATAACGTTGCTGAAGATTTTGAAAATCTATTCCTCAAAGCTGTTGTTGGCTTCTGTTTTTAGGTAGGACAAACAAGGATGACTCATTGGTGTTAATATGGATTTATGGCTGTTCTTTTAAACCTCATTCTCCAGTTTATAAGTGCTCAGAGTCTGTACAGGAATTTAGACCTGCTGCAGTTTAGAGGTTATTTGTATTCACAGCATACTCTTGTTTCAAAGGACAGCATCAGACAGGGCATTGTAATGAGCAGACATACATCAGTTTGAAAGTGTCCTAATCTGCAGATTCACCACATGAATTGTTTCAGTGCTTCTAATTTAAGTTTCTCTCTATGTGCATTAAGATACTGTTACTTGCTTTATCTTTTCTCTGATAGACATTTGCTTAACACAGATATGCTTCTTCTTTGGGTGGTAGATATTCAGACAGTTCCCTCTCTTTATGCTTGCAGTTGCTCCAAGCTACTTCAATAATGCAAAATGGTGATAAAATTTTCTGGGACAGGCCTTGGGCCCCCAGAGATTCCTTGGCACAGGGAAATATGTTGAAAGCATAGTGTTTACCCAATAGGAGCAGTGAATTAGAGGTGGTCAATGGCATCAGAAAACTCACAGAAATTACACTGCAGTGCTTCAAAGGCTACCATGCTTCTAAAAATGCCTGAATAACATCTGTTGATATGTGCTCTCTTTGGATGATTTATGTTCAGCCAGATAAATTTATTAATTCTGAATACAGTATTCACTCTTCCATTGCAGCAATCATCTGAACGTAACAGGTTTGGGTTTTTTGTTTTTGTTTTTTTTTTCTAATTAATCTTTTATTTGTTGTCCACATATCCATCACCTGAGAAATATTTCTCATTCTGAAATTCAGGTATTCTGTCTTTTCTTCTTCTCATCCTCCTTCCAATTTCTGATCAATACTCTTTGTTCCTTCCTGAACTCATTATTTTAATGCTTTACTAATTGTCAGGCCAGATCATTTGACAAGTAGGCTTAAAATTGTTCAAAATCAATCAACATTATAGCTTTGATTAGCACTTTAAAGTTCAATCATTGATTCTCACCTAAGTCTCTTTAATTACAGTACATGTGGCTTCAAGTTGCCAGTCAAGTTTGCATGTTTTATGAAGAGGTTATGTTAACTTTGAAAGTCCTTTATACAGGCAATTTTTCTGTCCAGTCTATTTTTTTTTGTCCATTTGTGATGAAGTTGAATTATTATAGGAATCCTCTCTATATATTCATGCACAAAATATGAAGCCTCTTTTCTTGGTAAGCACAGAATTCTTGGACCTAGAACATTTGGGAAAAAGAAAGTGTGCTTCTTATTTAATAATTTTAATTGTCAGAGCCTTGGAAAGCTATTTGAGGTGCTGCTTGCACCTTCATTTCTGTTCACTGTAAGGTTTCTATTTTTGTCGCAAATCAATTATGTGTTTTCTCCAAGGGATTTCCCTTGACCGTCCAGTGAAGAACAGCACATTTTTTGACTGTTATGAACACTGTTTTTCAATGAATAGCAACAACTGCAGAGAGAACTTGTCTATTTAAAGTTAAGCTTGAAAACAGTCTTGAAAGTATTTTCTTCTCCCTCAGTCTTCCAGTCAGTAACAGTGCTTACAGTGGATGTATGCATGTATTGCATGCTTGTATACGTAAATTAAAACTGTTCATATATTGCTAGCCAGAACAGACAGCTTTTATGTTTTTAACTAAGTATGACAATGCTGAAATGTAACCTTCAGCTAATAATCAGACTTATTTTTAGAAGCCAGGGACAGGATTGGTCCTCTGTGACAAAAATTCATGTATTTTAATTACAACCAGTATCATGGAAAGTAGAAAATATTCACTGGATTTTTCTTCTCATCATTCTTAAATGGTAAGTCCAGAAATTTGAATTTAATGTTCGTAGGCCTCTGGGTTCAAATTGCCCTATAATTAATTGTTAGGATAAATTATGGAAACAATAATAATCACACACAAAAAGCAATTAATTGATTGATTACTTTAATTTAATTTCATTTCTTTAGGCAAGGAAGTAGCATTGTTTTAATCTAGTCTCAACTATATGTAAAGAAAAACCATGTATGAAATTCAACTATATAAAAAAAGACAAACATAATGAAGCGTGCATAAAAATAATTAAGAAAAAGGGAAGATAATTTCTGTGGTTTTCAAAAAATTGTTGATATACAGGATATGAAAACTAGCTAGAACTAACTTCTCATTGGTGTTTTTTTCTGTAACTAATGGTGCTCCTGTGAAAATTATTGTCATGACATTTGTCTGAGAACAATAAACCTGAAGGTTTCTCATTCCCTCCTATAGTATTTGAATTTGGAGTACTAAAGAAACACATTTTACAAAATGTGCTCTTATATGGTGCAAAGATGACCTATCCCCATCTCTTCCCTTCACATCAATTTTGAGAGAAGAAGTATCACGTTTCCTGAATAAACACAAAAGGTAGGTGAAAAGTGTCAGGGAGGCAATGAGGATATATTATTAACAGTAGAAAACTCAGAAAAACAAACAGCTCCCAAACTTATGTAGTGAGTTATAAATCTTATCCTTCTGTTATATCTCACTCGCTTCTTCCCAGCCCCATTATATTCTCCATGTTTTCAGATGTAGATAAGTTAAAGGAAACTGTCTGTCTTTGTTCATTCACTACATATTACTCTCCGTGCCGCTTCTGGTTGAAACATTAATAACAAGAAGAAAGAGGAAATCATAGCACAGAAGTGAAGATGGTGTTCCAACTGTTCTTGGTGTACTTTCCTCTGAGCTGCATCCTGCTGCCTAGGAGCTCACCTAATCTCAAGGCAGGCATCTGGAGTCATGAGGCAAAGTGCCTGGCTTTGCCTGTGGGAGCAGAGATGTTCATCAGCAGCGGGTAAAGCACAGTGCAAATTCTGAGCTTGAAACGGGGATCAAACAATTATCCTCTGCACCGTCCTTTCAAATATTCTGCTGGTCTTAGTGCCTGAGGGCAGCTTGAAAATTAGATTTGCTGCCAGTACAACTGAATAGCCCAATCTCTTTGGTTCTAAAATTCAGTTTGTGCTCTGTTCAACATGAGATGAAAATGGCTTTTAAGCTTGGATGCTTTGTTTATATTTGCATCATCAAAGCTGATTTCCTAAACCACCAGTTCAAAGCAGAGATGTAAAAGAAGGGTATTTTTTGTCATTTTTTAAAAATAGAAATTTTGTCCCCGTTGTGTATCATCTTGAAATTGGCAGCTCTTACTCTTTGAATACAAAAGGTACAAATCCAAAACAAAATCAAACATTTACTACCTGTCTCGAGCTCAAAACAAGCACAAATGTGCTATGTCAATCGGCATGTCATTAGTGGTATCTTCTGAAACACAAGCGAGACAACTGATGAAATAACAATATGAATGCTGGCTTCTTTGAGTTTTGAGGGGGACAAGTGGGAAGATGTTTGCTTTTTTGGTTTGGGTGAGTTTTGTATGCTTTTTAGTTAAAGCCGTCACTTGAGATTCACCGGGTTAGAATTTGGTTTGTACGTTAACTGCGGACAAGAGCACATAGTTTCAGCCTGCAGTTTCAAAGTTATTTGATACTTAAGTTCCTCTAGCATCAGTCAGTGGGCATGGCAATTCATTAAGGCTTTGTGTGTCACATTATCCATTCAGAAAATGGAGGCATTAATGTCTGCTTCTTCCCAGCTTTTTTTCTCTCTCTTGCATACAGCTGAGCTCTTCAGGCAGAACTCTGCCTTAGAGTGTGTTTGTGCAACATCCAAGTACAACTATGCCTCCCTCTCAGCTGGAGTCTCTAGATACTACTGTACTATTCAGATTTATATCAATAGGTGTAACACCAACCTTATATTCACAGTCATATTACTCTATTTGTAGAAGCAGAATAAGAATGTGATTTAGAAAAAATGGACGGTGGTTTGTTTTTTCCCCTGACTGAATGGATATTTTAATGCTAATATTTTTAATTACATGTTACCACTATAGATAGATGATTAATCTCATAGTGGCTGTCTTCCATCCACCCTTGATCGGAATCTTTATGCAAATGCCCCAACTTTGTGGATACAAATATGCAATCATTGCCATCTCTCATTTTTCACTCATGAACTATGTCCACTTGAGTTACTCTCTGAAAGCATTTCCATAATCTCCGAAAACAAAATACATTATGACTTGTGTCCTGCCATTATTCACATCACAGTGTAAATCCAAGTATCTTTCCTGCATGATAGTTAAAATGTAAGACTTTTTATGCACTCCAGGAAATATAGCTGGAAACAGCATAAATATGGACTTTTTTCTTCTTCTTTTTCCATGTATGGATCTAAATTGGATATTTCATTATTTGATGTTTTGCTCAGAAATAATCCTTGTATCCTTCCCTACAAGTAAGTACTTCCTCCAAAGGTTTATGTTCCAGTAGGCACCTAAATCACAGAAGCAGAAACTATCATTAAGTAGTAGATTGCTACACTTGCATAAAATGTTTTTTTTAAAATTTATTTTCTACAGCAAAGATATGTAGGTAATAAACTACTTGTGCACCAGGGCTATCAGTAAGTAATTCATCACATATATAGAAGAAGAATATCTTAGATGTTACATTCCAAACAAATACCCATAACTAAGCTTATTTTCTTTACAAATCAGTATTTTGGAAGTTTATCCTGAGCCCTGTTATGTAGCTCAGAAGAAGCACAAGCAAAAAATTCACACTCAAAGTAGGCGTCAGAATTAGGGAATTTAACATCTGCCATATAGAATACAGTCAAAACAAAAATATTACAGAAAGCTGATAGCTAAAATTGAATTCTTAATTCCTTACATATATATGTAAATGCATGACTTCATTTAATAAAAGCAGATAACTATATTTAAAACATAGCACTCCTTATGTATCATGCTACATGTAAACAATCTGTATTGTCTGCTGAGTATATACTCTGCCCTTGTTTCTGTAATGGAGGCTCCCGTTTTCCAGAGAGCTCCATCAGTGTAGAAGCTACTTGACAAATGAAAGCCTCCTTTCTTTTTTCCAGCTGCATTGTACAGAATACAGATAACAAAAGACAGAGAACTGAGGTTGCTCCCGTCCTTTCTCTGTAGCTCCTGTCTGAACCAAGGGTTAGGGCAACTCAGCAGGGCTGTGGCGACTCCAGCTCACGTACATCGCCCAAGCTCATTTTAAAAAAGCTGGTTCAGGTACTCCTGACAGTGTAGTCACGGTAACACAGAGTTTAGCCTAGCCTAATTGCCCAAATATTTACACGGCTTCTCAGGAGGGCTTTATAGCCTGTGTTAAACCACTCTACCCTCTTCACCCAAACTAGCACATTTAGAGGTAGTTCAGACATACATACGCAAGCTGCAGTCCCACCTTTGGCAGCCAAGTGGATATGTACTCTTAGACAGGGCAGCTGGACTCAACTGTGGGAGTTTGGTAGCCTGTAACACAAAGCAACAGGTCAAACTCAAACTGATAGCTACTCTTGCTTAAATCAATGGCCCTTCCATGGCTACTGCTTTCTGTAGCAGTTCTTCTTAAGAAGAGAGGAAAGCAAACAAAACAAAAACATTAGGAATGCAAGGAATAGAAAAATAGACATAAAAACATGAGAAAATGCTCTGTAGGAAGAAAAGATTGAAAATCCAAGGACCGTGCAGTTAGAGAGAAGACAGATTGTCTCCATGGGTGATAGAGTGAGGAGTAATGAGTGATACATAGAACACAAATCAGATATTCTTGTTAATCACCTCTCAGGTTGGTGGTTTATGCTATTGCCACCTCTGAAATAGTTTCAGGCCTGCATGTCACCTGGGATCATGTAACAGAGGATGTTATATGAACATAGCTGCAAATACTTTTTCCAATGTGTAGCTTTCAACACTTCTTGTTTATTTTTATCTGTGTCTGAAAATATCACCTGCTTCAATTTCACAGCAATATATACTGCAGCCAAACCAGCTTTGAACTCAGACATAGCACGGGTTTGACTGTTCAGAACAATCTTCTTGATAATCTCAGATTTATGTTCCTGAACCTTGCTTTAGATCAACTGATATTTTTTGCTGAATCAATCTTTGATAATCTAGTTGGTAAACTGATGCCTTAGATACCTAAGTGTGCCTCTGCATTGAGAAACTACAGGAAAGGGGTGATTTGCAATTTTATGCAACTTCTCTTTCTTGCAATAAAATTCTGAAGTTAAAAGATGTCAGCAAACTGCAACCATTATACATCACCTCATTGCAAGTTTCTCTAGTTTTTAATTCTCTTGGGTAATGTCCACTATGGACCTAATGTTCTTGAAGACTCACAATATTAGTTTATTGAGTTTCTCTAAGTTTGATTTTTGAGTTTGGAAATTGTAAAGGCAAAGGAGAATCAAACCCCTAAATTATAAAAGAGAGAGGGAGTCATTTACATGCAAAGGAACAGTCTAAACAGCACATTAGACTTCCGTAAAATATGAGTTGCAAGTCTGAAAGCCAGTAGTGCACAGTGCCTGTGTTTTCTGGATGGCAATTATGATCATTATTAACAACACAGACTTTACAGGGAGTGGGACAGATTGTTGCTCCAGAGAGCTTATTCTGAGCAGGAACAAATATTGGTTTGGGGTTTTTTCAGAATTTTGAAGGGAAATTGGAGATCCTCAGTTTAAATTTGAGGAATAAACAAGATTAGTTTTTAAATCTAAAAAAGTCTTGGTGAAGCAATAGGAAATTTTCAGATGAATTTCACATACTGTTTCTCTGTATATGTGAGTTACATAAGAAAGAACATGATCTTCAACAACTATCAGCAAGTTTATTACTAAGTTCCTGAGGGCACATAAAGAAAATTCCAGTTATCATAAGGAACTTAAAACCTGACAGCTGAATATGGCTCCTGTATTTGACTTGCCCCTTTCAATTTGATGGTTTGACATCTCCATCTAGCTAGACCTGACTTCAGTGCTTTGAAAGATTTCAGTAAGTATTAATCATTTTTTCCCACCATTATTCTGTCTTCAGTGACAGGCTGTCACTCCATGTGCGACTGTGCAGATCCATATCTCTGGGGTTCTCTTTTGTGTCCTCTGGTGCAATAGCAATTTATAAGTCTGCAGATTTCTAAATTTACATGGAGTTAGTTGGGGTTTTGTTTATATTCTCCATCTTCTGTGTACAGGTCTGACTTTAGCTGTGTACAGCCTGTGAAGAGAGTGTGGGGACCTTCTTTGAACCTTCTGTGGCTCTTTAAGGGAGTAAGTGAGGACTAGGTAATGGCTGTGTAATTGTTCCTTTTGGAAAACTTTATGGGTTGCTGATTGATTTAAATAAGGCAGCTTCTCAGGGCTGTCATACAGCACAAAGATGTTACAGGAAATTACTGGATTTCCAGTGCTTACTGTGATTGAAGACGGCACAGATTCATCTCAAGCTACTGTCCTGCTGTGCAGGACTTGGTTCCTGTCCCCTTGAGTGACCACACTGTCTTGCAGTACCTTATTGCAGCTATAATGCCAGGTATCAGTGGCATAGAAACAAATTTTTTTGCAGTAACTCTGGGTGAATGGTTCTCAATATGTGATTAAGAATAAAGTGAGAATTTTCAAATGGTCACTGTGCCTTGTAATTTGTGTAACACAGGTTACGAAGAATACTACACGGAAAGGTAAGTAATGTCATGCAAGGTTTTCCATGCAAAGTGGAGATAGTAAAAAAATGTTATACAGACCAGAGCTTTCATTGTTACCTTAGAGAAACAATTCAGCTAATAGTTGCAAATTATTCTTGTAGATAATCTAAGTGCCTTTTATCCACATGAGATAACTAATTGTTGTAGCAAGTTGTCTTTTATAAAATTAAATAGGAGGCAGTTCAATCAAGAGAATGTTCTTTTCCACATGGGACAATGTTAACTAAAGCAGCACACTCTCCAGTGGGTGACATCTGTGAGTACTCAGGCTACCTCCACAGTACAGTACAGAGTTAGATTTCCACTAGTTTTTGGTTTGAAAATCTATCACAGAAGTGAACTGGAAAGTGAAAACAAAAATGAATTAATTCTGGATTTATGTTCTTGAAGACACCTATTGATCAGGCTTTCAGGTTTTGTGTTATGGAAATTTTGTAATAAAAGTTGTTTTCCTTTCCACATCTATTAAAAATTGTATATCATTCTTATCTCGTTAAAAATATATCAGAATATGCTGTTTGGTAGTATCTCTAGTATCACAAATTACAAAAATTTCTTTTCCTAGGACCTGACAATGATGTTTGACAAGATATTTGCATTGAGTTATAAGGTTCTAACAATACTATTCAGTAAAGAAAAGGGATTGCAGAGGGATAAGTGGGTGTAAAAGGTAACATATTTGCTTATTCATCCTGCTGTAAGTGGTAGGAGTGAACACACAGCTCTACAATTAACCACTTTAAAATCAGATTTGAGATTACCGAATAAAAGAAGTCTGGACAGAAACATGTATGAACATTATACTTATATATACATATATGCACATATTTGTTGTAAGAAATACAATGCATCAGGATCAGTGTACATTATTCCAGCTTAACGTAAGGTACAAAATGAGAAGAGATAGAAATGGTGACTGCGACTGCACTTTCAATATCCAGCCTCAGGTACACAAATTACTTTGCGCTGTAGACAGTGGTAGGGAAGTGAGTTAAGTGAGTTCATTTTGTTGTGCGATCAAAGGGTAATTTCATGAAGATGTTTTTTTCCCCCCACAGTAGTGAAGAAGGTCATTGTGTGGTGACACCGAAGATGCTAAGAGGGCTGCTGATGTTTGTGACTCTGGGCTGATGATGGCTATAGAGAAGTACTGGCCACAGCTGCTGAGGAAAACAGGCCAGACCAGGTACTTTCTGATTAGACTGTCTTGAATCCAGATTTAGCAATTTAAAAAGTCACTTCTTTTTCCTTGAACAACAGTTTTCTGTGGTTTGATGGGAGACTTTCTCTTTCAGAAGCCAGCTTTGGAAGGCAGGAGAGCTGCGGGCCATGACACTGGCAGGTACTCACTCCATGCCTCTAGCCCCAGCCAAGGCACTGATGCACGGCGTGATGGTGTAAAATAGGAGACGAGTAGCACGCCCATATCCAAAAAATAAATTCACGTGTGTAGTTAAATTAAATTTATTTATGGAATATAAACTCCTCCAAATTTAAAGGTTTGATATCGGTTGAGGAGAAGATCAAGCTCAAGCACTAGCCCTTGACAAAAGAATGATAATCCGGATTATCATACACTCACCTCAATCAGACGGGGGTTCCCATTCTCGTCTGATTCAACCTTGCTAGGGGTACCTTAACCAGGCGGGGGGGCCCGTTCTCGCCTGATTGACCTTTGCTAGGGGTCCCCTAGACAAAGGGGGAGACTTTACAACCTCGGAACCGCCACGAGGTAACTCCAACATGGCCGCGGCAAGAAACCTGTTTTAAAGACTAGTCAATGATGACTGTGGTCAGTCATAGTCATCTCGATTGGCTGCTGGCCAACTTCCTGGGTGTAACCGAGTCCGGACCAGCCCAGGTCCCATAGACATGTCCGGACTAGCCCAGGTGGCAGATTCCCTGAAAATCTGCCTAGCAACAGCTCATCTGGGGGGAGGAAACACCTGCCACAGATGGTGGCTGCAGGCCAGGCTGAGGCTAGGACGCTGCCTGGCCAGGAACTCACATTGTTGTTTGGGGCTGGGGAGAGAGGTGGCTGTGACAGGTCACAGGCTGGTCATCACAGAATCATTAAGGTTGGAAAAGACCTCTAAGATCATCAAGTCCAACCGTCATCCCAACACTACCATGACTACTAAACCATGTCCCAAAGTGCCACATCTACACAGTTTTTGAACAGCTCTAGGGATGGCGACTCCACCACTTCCTTGAGTAGTCTGTTCCAATGCTTTACAGCTTACAGTAAAGAAATTTTTCCTAATATTCAATCTAAACCTCCCCTGCTGCAGCTTGAGCCCATTTCTTCTCATTCTATCACTAGTAACTTAGGAGAAGAAACCAACCCTCACCTCACTACAGTCTCCTATCAGGTACTTGTAGAGAGTAGCAAGGCCTCCCCTCAGCCTTCTCTTGTCCAGACTAAAGAACTCCAGTTCCCGCAGACATTCCTCATAAGACAGCTTTATTGCCCTTCTTTGGACCTGCTCCAGCACCACAATGACTGAGCTTAAAGTAGCTTTGAGAGGAGGAAGGCCCTGCAGGCTGTCCTCACAGCCCACTCCCACACAGCTCCCTCCTAACTATCAAGCCCAAATCCTGGGGCTGCCTCTCGGCAGGAACCCACAACCAGACCCCTCAGGTGAGGGGGCATGATAGAGCAAATGATTGATAGGACACAGGTCAATTTTTCTCTTGCTGTTACTCACTGAAGCTGGAGTGCTGCTAGGCAGCCTCTGCATCAAATCCTTGGTTGGACTGAGAAAGGCCAGTTGGACTGCAAGAAAAGCCTTGGCACTTGCATTTCTCGAGGTAGGTAAGATGTTCTTTGTACTTCTGAAACCATTGCTTCATAATAGATTTGCTGTTTATCACCCTGTACCCAAGCTACTGTATGGGGAGGATCATCACATGGAACAATCTGGATAAGTTCCTGAAGCCTCTTGGCTGAGTGTCAATGCATTGAGTTTTAATCTGAGTTTGGAGACATGCTTTCTCTGGGCTAGAAGCTGATCCCGGCCATCAGTGCCACCATATGCTTTAATTATATTGTGTAGACAGTGTTTGTGGCTATTGACTATGTGGAACCAGGTGGTTCGAGTACTGTGGTATTTGTGGTCACTTGCTGATGGCAGAGTGCTATTCCTGAAAATTTCTAACTGCTTTTAACAGGCAAGCCTTGAGTAATTGGTCATTTTGTAAAATCTTGAGTTTTCTCTCAAGTCTTTGTCTATCTGTTTATATTAGATATTTTAAAATCCATAGGGAATCTACAACAAAAATAAAACTCCAGTGTTCAGTATAATGGTGATATTCAGTTGTATGTTTACCCCTCATAGAGGATCAGGCACATAGTAAATATATCAGGTTTGTTTTGCAAATCTATTGAACAGGGTGAGGTTCAGATGGTTGAGGTCTAATTCTTACCAGTATGATTTGTAGAATCTGCCAGAAGATGTGGTTTTGATTTCAGATGATAAAATGAATCTACTACTTAAGCCTATAGTACATGTTCCTGAAGTCTTGTAGAATGGATTGATAACATTGACGTTGGAGAGAACAGGAAGCATGTTACCATTTAATCTGTTAAAAGAAGGCATTAAGTTGTTTTTGAAGTTGCCTGACTCAGTTGATGAAGTTATCTCCAGGGACTTCTTCACCTACCTCAAGTATAAGAATGAATTTCTTGTTTACTAAACTTGTTTATTAAACAGTAATATTAAGCAGTAGATAGTAGAGGCATGTTCGAAAAAAAAGATGTAGTAATTTAAACTCTAGTGAACTTGACTTCTAAAAGAAGGTAACTGAGGACATCCTACTCTCCTGCTGTTTAGTGTAATAGATAGTTCTGCATTTCTCCATTTTTTGTTAAAGGAGAAGGTACGGCTTTAATGTAACAGATACTCATTGTCCAAAAGAAGGCAGCAGTTCTATACATGGGTATTGGTTTCAGGGTGAATAGTACATTTTATTGAACGTTTTTGCCATACTGATAATGCCTTCCTACAGCAACACAGCTCATAGAAGGCTGTGTCAGCAAGACTGCAGAGCATTCTGGATTCAGGGCTGCAGATGGGATCAGAACAAACAGTAGATGGTCACAGTCCAGCAATTCCTCTGCTGGGTGACAGTACATACCTACAGCACCAAAATATTTGTGGTTCCCAAACAGTCATCTCACCAATTACCTCTGTGCGACAGCTTCTTCAGTGCAATGAAATCTCTGAGAGGTGGCTGACAGCAACAGACTGATAAACTATCATGATACATCAAAGTCATTTTCCTGCTTGTTTTCTTTGTTCACTATCTAGCAGAACATATCTGACATCTGGCAATATCAAATCAGCAGTATTTCTACAGTTGATACTCCTTTTTTTCTGTATATGCAAGTATTGATGCTGAGTAAATTCAGTACTGCAATTTTACACTGAAAATATGCCTTCTTTATTGCAGATATTCTTACCTGTTTTCTGAGGGTTGTGTGGGCAGATATACTCAGTGAAGTCTGTTTCTCTAAGTGAACTTTGCCAGACTTTCATTGCTTTCAAAGATCTGTTTATAAACTTAGAGGATTATCTGGTTATTAACCTCTCTGTCCTTTTGATGGTATCTGGGAAGCTATGAGTACACTTTAATTCTTTTGTGTGATGGCATAGGAGCATACTGAATATCTGCCAGGAGAACTTCTAAGGTGTATTTCGTCAGTAGCACAGCTGACTGTGGGATGAGTTAACAGCATGGGTCAACACCCTGTAGCAGATGAAATGGAATATTGCAGGTTAGACCAGATTATACATGTGTGTCATTAGTGTATATAGAAATGACAGAGAAAATCTTTCAGTCCAGAAGGCAATCTGCCCTGGAAACCCACATGATGCATTCTTTCGTTTATCTTTGTGTTTTCATCTTTTACCACTTTATTATTTTGAATAGTTAATGGCATTTCCTCACTTCCCACCCACCCTTGAAGGATGCTGGTAAATGTGAGGAAGGGTTCTTAGTTAAGAGAAATCACGAGCACAAATATTCTACTCTGGTGCTTGGATCCAATATCTGCCATCACTCACAGCCTGAGCAAGTCCCACTGCAGGTCTAATAGAATTGTATCTGGCCTTATAACTCACAACAGACTTGGACAATTTTGTCCTACTGAATATTCAATACAGCTCTCAGCTATGACAGAAATTTTCTGCCAGCTCAAAACAGACATGCTTAATAGTGTTCTATTCTCTCTACTCATTTCAGCCTTAGGGGTCAGCACAAGACTTCTGCTTGTTTCTTTCAAACTCTGCCTGTCCTAATCACAAATTATTTTTTTCAAATAGTGCAGGGTGGCATGGTGGTGCAAACATCCGAAGATCTGTAGTCCCAGCATATGATCTGGATGGAAAATGAATGGAAGTAATGGCAAGAAGTAAGGGACAAGCCTTTCCCAGCCTGAGACATGCAAAGACACGTTCTTTAGAAACTCATTGTGCAGAGGTAAATTAAGGTCTTTATGTGGCTTTTGGAGAATTCAGACCCTTACGCCAGGTAAGAACAGATACTGATGTTCTCATTTCAGTGCAAGATATTTTTAAGCATGGTGAAACATCTTCCACATACCATGCCCTTTTGAGTACCTTGCATGAGTCAGCCTGCTGGCCTGTTCTGCTCTTTAGAGTATTCTGAGGGGTGTTCTAGTTTGGTATTCTTTAGACTGAATAAGCTATTGTAGCTGCAGTAATGCAGTGGACAAGGAATGCATAAAGCACTAGGAATGGAAACTCTTCTAAACAAAAGAGGCATGCTTATGTTTATAACTCTAAGGAGTAATAAAATTGTCTGAAATGAAAGCTTATTTGGCAAGAGGAAGTTATGAGGCTCATTGCCTACAGATCATTAAAGATCCATCATTGAGGTTGTAAGCCCAGGTCATGCAATATCTCAGAAAGACAGAATACAAGAGGGTAGCAAAGCCTAGTAATATTCATTAGATGTGTATAATTAAAAGAATAAAGTAAATGAATCTATTATGGCTTGCATTATAGCAAGGAAGGACTAATGGCCATAATCAGAGATTAGCCTGAAGGAGGCTAAACTGCTGTAATTTACAGTTAACTTAAAATCTTCCCTGAAGGACTGATCCATCATTCATTTAGAAACCTTTTATTCTAACTGTGCAAAGGAGACCTTAATTCTGGACATGGAGCATCGTTATGGGCTCTGAATTCCCCATAATAATGCCGGTGACACAGAAGTCAGAATAGAAATTTCTAGATCATTGCCGTATGCCATTAATCTCCTGTTACCTGCATCCTAGGCTAGGTAGTCGGGATTGTGTCAGAGACAGTCCCAAAGGTTACTTGTGCTGCCTGGCTCATCCAAAGTGCACAACATTTCTATTTATCACTCTTGGAGAGGATGAAACAATGAAGGCTGAATTAAATATTTTTTTTTACAGAAATAATTTTAAAAAGAAAGTGAAATGATTGATATCTACCAAGAAAATAGAAATGGCATGGGGGAGATGGGACCTCTAGATAACATCTTGGATTCAGGGCATTACTAGTATCACTTTACTTCAGACTTAAAATTTTATACAATAACTATTTGTAACAGTAAAGAAAACAAGCTGCTGAAAGTTTCCAGTGGACTGAAATGAACTTAAGTTAAGTAAGAGGGACTCAGCAATACATATCCTAGTTTATATAAATATCTATTCAGCATAAAAAAGATCCTGACCAAACATAGTATAAAATCATTAGACCAATTTAAACAAGAATAAAAGTCAACAACTTTGTGAAAAGTGTAAGCAATGACAGAAGACATAAATAATGAAAAGAGTTTAAGTAAAATACTGAATGCTATAAAAAGAAGAATGCATTAGCAATGCCAGGAGAACTAAAATTAGACCTACAGATATACATATAGAAGACCTTTTTTATGTAACAAAACAGAATTCACTGAAGACATAAATTAAAACATCAAACGAAGGGATTAGAAAAGAAGATGGAGGGAATGATGAAGTAGACAATTATGTGGGTGCTTCTCCAGTGTATTTACTTGAGAGATCAGGAAAAATATGCCATCTGACACTATTTGTGTATGCAGTATTCTGAGTGATTTTGTGACCAGTGAGGCAGAAACATTTAGTAATTTAACCCAGATGAAAGCTATCAAGTCTCCAGAACTAGATGGAATTTCTTCTAAGGTTTTATTAAGAAGACTGTGGAAGAAATATGCAGGGCAATGAAAGGCAACACAGAAACAGTGGGTTGAGAACAAGATTAGAGTAAAACCAGGCCGAATACTGTGAAGTTCTTTTGTTTCCTTATGCAGGTTTTAGTAAGGTGGATCTCTAATAAAATATCACAGCGAGGTTTCTTTGATTTAGGATGTCTACTGGATTTGATCAGGGTCTGAACCTATGATTTGCATGCCAGAGGAGGACTCTAATCTAGTGGCTATAGTGAAGCCTGAAAATGGCTTCTCCAAGGTTCTTCTACTGAGGTTACTCCGCTATTATAAAGCAATAAATTTTCAGAGGACAAGAAAGGAGGAGAAATTGATTTAGCCTATACCACAAATAAAACCAGCCATTTTCAATATAGTTTGGTAAGTTTAAAAAATTGATCAAGCAAGAGTGAACAAGACAGAAAGGCCTGTTCGTCTGACAAAGAGCATAGAGAAATTAGGTAAAAGGAAAAAAGCTGCATCAATATGCTTGAATGAGTTGAACTGATTGGCTCAAACTCTCATGCACTGATCTTGGAAAATATTTTCTCTTGCTCTCTATGTGCCAGACACCTCATGAGGGAAGGTCTGCTTGTGCCCTAAGATGGTTCTGTTCCTTGGGTTTACAGCAAACTAAAACTGCCCTTCACTACCTTAGATTTTAAATCCTAAATGTACAAAGCACTATCTCTGCTTTGTATCAGCTGCATGTTTGTCTCATCTGACAAATGATACAAAAGGAGAACATGATCTTGTTTGTTTTTTTTTTTTTTTTTTTCTTCTTCAGTAGCTTATTCCTAGTAACTAATAAACAAGTACACATGTTGCTCATGTTACTTGATGTTTCCAGCTGGCCCTTTCAAAACTCTGTAGTCTTCCTGCAGCTTTCATGATCGTAGCTGTTGTGTATTTTGTAATTGGAGTTTCAGGACAAAAAACTTCAGTTATATCACTTTCTGTCACCTCTGTGACCACCTGATGTTTTTATTTTCACGTAGAGATTTGCTTGCCAGTTTGGAGCTGACATCTTGTGGTTCTTTCCTTTACACCCTCACAGGTAAAACATAAAGCTGTTTTGCAGAAGAGTTTGTTCAGCACTGTCCAAGGTAATGTTTCTGTATAGAATTCTGTTGATTATTTTAGTTTTTACATGTGAAGAGTGTAATTAAGAAAATATGACACTATCTTATATAGGTAATTGAGACTAGACCATCATAAATCCATTTTCCTCTACTATTTCTATACGTTATTTTGTTAATTCTACTAAGTAAATGAGTCATTGAGATAATGAGTTGGAAACTTTTGGCTTATGCATCACCCACTCAATTTTTGTCAGAAAATATTAACCTGGGAGTGATACTGGAGCAAGAAAGCATGCAGCTTAAATATCAGATCCCAGACTGATTTTGCAGGTCATACAGCTCTATGGAATCATTATTTTAGTTCAAAGTGCAGCAGATTATTTCAAAATTTAAGGGATAGTTCACAATTATGCTTTTTATGTGGGCATTTTTCACAAGAAAAGCAGACTTTACCATCTTCCATAATAAAACTAGAAGGAATAAAAATTAAAGGGAACATCAGCCTCTTAATTGCTTAATTTTATATAGGAGTTCCTTTCCAATACAATAAGAACTGATCTCCGGCCTGTTTTTTGTTTAGTATCCTGGGAGTAAAAGAAAATTGTGAGGATATGGGATATTACATACATTCATACAATATATTTCGTTTGGGGGCGGTGACATTTCATTATGGGCTGGCAAGAACTGCAGTAATACATATTGCAGCTCAGATGGGGTCTCCTTAAATTCATATAGAAGTGGTAAATGTTTTCAAGGCACGGTGTCTGAGATTGTCAGAATTTAGCAAATGTTTCCTCGAGCAAGAGGCCAAGTGGGATGTTGAATGATGCCAAGAACCTAACTTTATGTACAACTCTAAACCTCTAGACACAACGGTCATGTATTTTCTCCTGAGGCAAAGCAGAATTATGTTATAGGTGGATGTCTTTTCTTATTATAAAACTTTGATTTATGGATTTTAACATTAAATAAAACAGTGCTTTCAAGTGAATTATCTTGAAATAAGCAAATATGTTGTCATTTAACCATATGCTTAATGGTATGCTGCTTATAATTGTAATGATTGTTTGCCAAGCATAGTTTCAAATAAAGAAAGAAATGCACAGATGGTTTTCTTATTTAAGTGCATTAAAATGCATACAGAATGTTTAGAAATGCAAATCCCTTAAATCAACTACTTGCCAAAATCAGGCTTTGTTCCAAGTTGTTGTAATAGAGTCTCTTGCATATAAATAAAAGATTGTGTTACAGAAAGAGAGAGAATAAGTCATCTGTAGAGCAGCAGTCAAGAACTGGAGTTAAAACACAGGGCTTTTATAGCACTGAGGAGTTAGAAGGGTTGGAGTAAATTGTCTGTAGTTATTTCTGTGGCTGATTGTACAGTAGCAGCAAGATTATGTTGATGCATTTGCCCCATTACAGTGACTTAGAGGGAATTTACTCCTTTTAATACCTCAGTGCCAGAAGCCAGCATTGCATTATTTTGATTTATAGCATTATTAGCACAGTTTAAATTTCAATGCCCCCTCTTAATCCTCCCATTTATAGTGTTATACCAGTTTCTCTTGGATTTCAGCACTGTCTTCAGAAAGACAGTAGTGTTCCAAGGGAACAGATGTTAAACCAGTGCTGACTGTGATTTATGATGATCAAAACATACAAACGTGAGGGCATATGGGTAGACAGCCTTGTGATGGAAAGCTTGGCACTTATTGTGTTGGAAACATTATTTTTTCTTGGAAATTCAGAAGGGCTCCACAATTGGATCAGATAAATCTGAGGTGACTATCTTCCATGATGAAAGGAAGATTTGAGGAAGCCTATGAGGAAAAACTCAGGAAGTTTTTGCGATTCAGAAGATCAGATCAGATCAGATCAGATCAGATCAGATAAATCTGAGGTGACTATCTTCCATGATGAAAGGAAGATTTGAGGAAGCCTATGAGGAAAAACTCAGGAAGTTTTTGCGAAAATAAGAAGTAGGAGAGTTGGCAGAAGCAACAAAAGAGAGAAGGCAATGAATACAAAATGGAGAATTTGATGTGACTGGAGACAGGTTTGTGATCACCAAATTGATTTGTTTTTTACTGGGAAAACTCCAATTTTATTATGAGTAATCTCTTCTTTCCTGTGATTATAAAAGTCCCAATCCATCCAGGAAAACTAATGAGCAAGTAAGGAAATATTGCTGGAGTCAAACTAAAAGGGAGATTGGCCCGACTATGGGGTGAGAAACTGCAGTGACTCTTGGGCCAGGGTGGTATGGTTTGGTGTTTCAGGTAGATGAGACACTTAGGGCTTCCACCCACAAAATATTGTCAGGAACATTAGCCCGACTGAAGTGCAACTGCTCTAATGCACAAACAGGAAGAGCTAGAAGCCGTGGTGCATCAGGAAAACTGTAACATAGTAGCTATCATAAAAATGTGATGGGATGTCTCACACATATGGAGTGCCACAATCAAGGCCTATAAGCTCTTCAGAAGGGAAAGACAAGTAAGGAGAGGCAGTGGGAGAGTCCCTGTATGTTAGGGACTGTTATAAATGTGTAGAACTTACTTAAGTATAGTGACAATAGGGTTGAGTGTCTATGCCTTAGAATGAGCGGGAAGACCAATGAGGCTGACATCGTGGTGGGAGCCTGTTGTAGATCACCCAACCAGGACAGAGAGGTAGATGAAGCATTCTATAAGGAACTGGGAGAAGTCTTGCTTGCCCTTGCTCAAGTGGGGGACTTCATTTTCCCAGTTGCCTGCTAGAAATACAACACAGTAGAGAGGCAACAGTCCCAGAGGTTCCTAGATTGTGTTGAAGATCCTCACGCATCTGGTGAGTGAACCTGCCAGGGATGGCACTCTGCTCTTTGCGAACAGAGAAAAACTGGTGGGTGATGTGACAGCTGGAGACTCTCTAGGGCACAGAAATCATGAAGTGATTGAGTTCTTTATTCTTACAGATATAAGAAGGAGGAGCAGCAGAACTGACTTGTTGGACTTCTGAAAGGCAGACTTTGTCTTGTTTAGGACACTGCTTGACAGAGTCCCTAGGCAGGCAGCCCTGACAGGCAAAGGAGTCCAGGAAGGCTGAATGATCTTCAAGAAGGAAGTCTTAAAGGCATAGGAGCAGACCATCTCCATGTGCCATAAGACCAGCTCGTAGTGAAGAACACCAGACTGGATGAACAAGGAGCTTTGGCTGCAACTGAGGGAAAAAGGTTTATAGCCTCTGGAAGGGGGCAGGCCACACACAATGACTACAAAGATGTTGTAAGGCTACGCAGGAAGAAAACCAGAAAGTCTGAAGCCCAGCTAGAAATTAATCTGACTTCTGCTGTAAAACTCAACAAGAAATCTTTAAGTACATCGGCAGGAAAAAGAACCATGGAGAACCTTCATCCCCTATTAGGAGGAAACATGGTGACTAAGGATGAAGAAAAGGCTGAGGTGCTTAATGCTGCCTTTGCCTCAGTTCTTAGTAATAGGACCAATTATATTCTGGGAATCAATTATGTAGATGAGGGGATTAAGAGCACCCTCAGTAAGTTTGCAGATGACGTTAAGCTGGGTGGAAGTGTTGATGTGCTTGAGGGTAGGGAGACTCTGCAGAGGGATCTAGACAGAGTTGATTACTGGGCCAAGGCCAACATCATGAGTTTCAATAAGGCCAGATGCTGGGTTCTGCACTTTGGCCATGACAACGCCCAGCAGCGCTACAGGCTTGGGGAGGAGTGGCTGGAGAGCTGCCAGGCAGAGAGGGACCTGGGGGTGTTGATGGACAGCTGGCTGAACAGGAGCCAGCAGTTTGCCTAGGTGGCCAAGAAGGCCAATGACGTCCTGGCATGTGTTGGGAATACTGTGGCCAGGAGGAGAGAGAAGTGATTTTACCCCCGTACTTGGCAATGGTGAGGCTGCATCTCAAGTTCTGTGTTCACTTTTGGGCCCCTCATTACAGGAAGGACATTAAGGCATGAGAGCATGTCCAGATAAGGGCAAAAAGGCTTGCAAAGGGTCTAGAGCACAAGTCTTGTGAGGAATGACTGAGAGAACTGGGGTTGTTTAGCATGAAGAAAAGGAGGCTGAGGTGAAACTTCATCACTCTTTACAACTACCTGAAAGGAGACTGTAATGAGGCAGGGATCGATCTGTTCAACAAAATGACAAGTGGTGGGTCAAGGGAAAATGGCCTTAAATTGGACGAAAGGAGGTTTAGATTGGATATTAAGAAAAATGTCTTGACTGAAAGAGTTATCAGGCATTGGATTGTGTTGCCCAGGGCAGTGGTGGAGTTCTTGTCCCTGGAGGTATTTACATAAGACATAGTGCTTAGGGATAGGGTTTAGTTGAGAACTTGTCAATGTTAGGTTAGTGTTTAGACTCGATGATTTGAAAGGTATTTTCCAATCTACACAGTTCTGTGATTCTGTGACATGAAATGTCTGCAGTCATGTCTGGGAACAATTAATTCTTTCTCTATGGTTGAGTAACTGGAATACAGAAGACAGCTGTTCAGGAGATACTGGCACACGTCTCCTGTGTCTGAATATTCTTTGGTGGTACTGCAAAAGCAAAAAGTGTAATTGTATCAGAAATACATGCAGTGAGAGAAGGCTTATATCAAAGACTATTTCACTACAGAAAGCAGGTGAAATAGACAGGAGATCTATCTAGCTACAGCTGCCAGTCTTCTAGCTGGATTATTGTGGTGGTTCTATTCTAGTTGTTGACCATAATAATACAGGATGTTACTATAGGGGGCTGGTTAGCTCAGTCAGTTGAGTGTGGTGCTAACAACACCAAGGTCATGGATTTGATTCCTGTTTGGTCCCCATGTGTTGCCTGATCTAGTTGAGAGGTGGCGTCCCTGACGACAGGGAGGCTGGATTAAAATGGTCTCTAAGGTCCCTTCCAGCCTAGGCCATTCTATAATTCTATTTAGTGCTTTTGCAGGCAGCGTAGTTAGTACTGCTTGCCTGCGTATATGGGATCTGGAGACTAACCAGCATTCTTGCCATCTCTTTTGGTGTCTCTTTAACAAAAGTTGCTTATATAGCCAGTAAAATGAAAAAAAGATCTCTGACAGAATAATTGTTATATTGTTGCTGTCTCTATTTAATATTAAAATAAGAGACAAATGATGCAGCATAAAACTAATATATTACAATAGTGTTTTACAAAAATTAGCAAATTGTAGTAATTTTCTTGTGATTCATATAGTCTTCAGAGGACACAATTTACTCTACATTCCCCAAAGATCTGAGTTATTGTATGGAATGACCAATGGTGTAACGAAATACTGATTTTGCTAAGTCAAGATGAGAGCAGACATTTTGTTCTTTATTCTAGTTTTGTTGTATCTAGCTGTAATAAATTAATATTGGTACAAATTAAAGTGACTTTTATTTATTACTGGTGGTATTTTGCATCCTCTTTGATTTAATTGAGTAAGGTTCAGAGGAATAGAAGCAGATCAAAATCTTGACAGAATAAGCCTTTGTTTAAAAAAAAATTACACATGCCAGTGGTGCACAAACTTCTTTCCTTCCTACTGTGGGCGTGTGTGTTTCTACTGGGAGCAATATTTTATTCACAATAATGTGCACATGTATATTTGCATGCCTACTTGGACTTGAGGACTTGAGGTTGGAAGCAGAATTTATAGTGATTACTTTTTTATTCTTTCAGGTTTGAGGTTCATCCAAGAAGCAGACGTAATGCCCTGTGAAGCCAGCGTTCAAGGACAGACAACAATTACCTAACTGAATTAAATATTCCTCAAATTGGAATTGAGAAAACAGCTCTACTAAGTTGGACTAAAAAATCATTCCCCCAGTATCCTATTTCTAACCATGATCATGACCATCTCATAGAAGAAAAGTAAGGTTAGGCAGGTGCACTTCATTTAATACTCCTTTAGACTGCTGATCTAGTTGTTATCCGTATCTATTCAGTAGCTATCAATGATTTTCTTTGAACTTGAACCTGTGTGTTCTCTGTCTAACACTCTGTTGCACGAAGAATTTCCTCTTTCTCTTCAATTTGAACTGGGATGCTGGCTTCCTCTCAGTTCCTGTCCTTGGAGAAGGCATGAGCAGCCAGCCCACCCCAGCATCACAGTTCCTGCCGCTTCTGATTGCACAGAACTCTGTTCTCCCTTGTCTGATCTAAAGTATCCCAATTTACTTCCTCATCCAGAAGTTAATGCTGTATCTTGTTTCCTTTCTCTGAACCTTTCCATTTTAACCTCAGATGTGAGTAAATGTATATAGAATAGCATAAAGATATTCTCTCTGCTCCTGGCATAATAGGACCAGCCTTTTAAAGATACAGCATTTCATCATTATCACAGTATACTCTTTCTGCTATTCTTTTTACCTTGATATTTCTGTGTTGACAGTGTTTTTTCATATACCAAGTTTACAGAGTGCTTGTTTGTTCTCAGCTAGATGTTCCTTTTTTTTCTCTCTTATTTTTCAGATTTTTAGTTTTTTGTTAAACAATGTGTTTTGATCCTCTTGGTATTTCATTTAAATGGCACTCTGGCACTTCTTGTATGACTATTTCTTATCCTTCATGAGTCAGAGAATTTGTATGGCTTTCTCTGTAAAAGTATGTCTTAGCATTTCCTCACTCTTCAGTTTAATAGTTCACTTATAACCTTTTTGTCTTTAACGGCCAGCAGTCTGTTTCACTTACAGTTAAAATTAAATCCATCCTTCCTCTTTGGCCTTCTTTTACTCCAGAAGCATTCCATCTGAATCATTGATGAGGAATTAATCTCTGATATGAAATTTGTTTACAAATCCCATTCTTTGAATATGTTTACATAAAAAGAAGGAGAAAATGTTTTAAAATGTAACAGGGCATGGAAATTTGGTGCACCTATTCAAAACACTACTAAATTTTAGATATTTCATATAATATTTTCAGTGAGATCAAGGCTGGCTCTAGTTCCACCTTCAGCTGTCTCAGAAGCATTTGAGAATACATAGGTGAAAAAGAATTACTGTGGTCTTTACTGCCATTTTCATTATTGAAGGTATAGTTTTGTTCTCATGAGACATTCAAATAATATACTAGATAAAAATTCTTCCTTTTGAAGAAATACAGATTCTAAGAAGAAATATTTTAATTGTATTCAGTCCTGGCAGTACTGAAATAGAATTTCAATAGATTGTTTCTGACAAGTTTTGTTTTTGTGTGAGAAGCTCCTCTTGCATCAAAGGTAGTGGAAGGTCACCTTAGAGACCACTCACCCAATTTGACAGCGTGCTTGATCATGGAGAAAGTGCCATCTAAATTTGTGCTCATCTTTTTCATGGTAACAATTTTTTCCTTGTTTATTCACAAAACTATATAGGGTCTTCTATTTCTACATATCGAAGTAGAAATAGAACCAGATTTCAACACTACTTTCACATCAACAGAATTGTTTATTTGGATTATTCTCACTGTCTGACCAAATTAGTACCAGGAAACTAATTTCCTGAAGCTATAGATGATGGAGATTAATAAAAAATCACTTCCAGATTATGACTTAGATTAAGAATTTAACATTGTCTTATTTACTCACTGATGGCTAATTCTCTTTTCTACAGAGGGAGTGAAATGACTGCTGATGTTGGAAGTATAAAGCAAATAACTTTACATTTATAGTAGTTTTTGTGATTGAGTTTTATGAGATTTTTCTCAAGTGCTGTTTGCCCTTTGATCTGTATCTGTGCTAATAATGACAATATTTGGAACAGAAAAAATGACTGAATGTGGAGAGTGTTCAAGGTAAGGAAATAGGTTTTTGTCTGTGAAATGAGCACTTCTCAGTATGGAAATCAATTGCTGAGAGATAATAAACAAGGAAACCGACAACAAGCCTTTCTTTTTGTTTTCCAAAGAAGGGTTGCAATTAAAAATAAATAGTCTTAAATTTTATTATAGAATTACAGCTAAAACAAATAACCTTTATTTCAATTAGACTGGATTTAGTAATATTTTGTTATCTTAATACATTGTAATTTCTGTCTAACAGTTATCTGTTCTTGTCTGAAAATCTTTCCCTTGGTATGCTTTGGTGCACTTGGTTATTCAGGCATCTACAGAACTGTTGCTAGGTAAACAGCACATGATCTTTGCTTGCTTTTTGAAGGAATTTGTGTAAAATCACATGAGTGTATAAATTACTTAGTTGAATATTTTTTTTAAGAACAGTGAAATCTGAGATCTGGAAAATGTGCGGCACAGCCCTACTCTTCAGTTCTGCAAAACAGAACAATTTATCTGAGAATCCAACATGTTGCCATTTGTGACATACTTTGTTTCTTTCTAGTTCTAATTTAGTATACTCTGATATCAAGTGTTCTTTAACAGATTCAAGCTATATTCCATATCTTTTTATAGAGAAGAATCATCAAAAATCTGTGAAGTTTACATGTATTACTTATTATATGAGTGATTGTAAGGGCATATCTTGCAATACTTTCAATGAGTGTTGAGAATCATAGTTGAAAATTATTGTAATTTTTATTAGATATTTTCTCTCTTTCCATAAGAAAATAGAGAGGTTTCCTCCTCCCTCAAACTTATGACTCATTTCTGAATTTTTCTTGGCTTTGGCATACAGTAAGTATATCTCAGAAAGTGAGATAGCTCAGCTATAATAACGTTTTTATTAGCAAATCTACCTGCCACTGTTTTTCTGCAGTATTATTGAAAAACGGTATAATTTCACAAAGTAAATTAAGAAATTATTAAGGGTAGATAACATCTCTTTGATAGAGCTTGACTCCTTGCTGAAGCCATAAAAATAATAACTATATTTTCTGTTAAACTATTCTGTTCTATGAACTGTATACAAAATAAATGGTTTAGTAACTTCAGTCCCACGAGATCTAAAATCCTTATGATATGTGCATAAATCATGACATTATAACAATTGCAAGAGATTGCTTTTTTTAAAAAAAAAGAACAATGTAGATGCAGTTGTGATCACTTGTCCTGCAGTTTTGGCATGAAAACATACTTTTTGATGAAATAAGTCTTGAATTTTGACTATAATACTACGACAATGAGAGGTAAACTTTAATTAAAGTAATTGAGTGCCATGAGTTCATGGCAAATCACTCAAAACATAGCTCTTGAGTTAGACTCACCCAGTGATGAGTGTCTGAGTGGGAATTAGTGACTTGTGAGTTTCCAACATGATATATTTCCAACATATGTTATCTGACTCCTGGAATTAGAACCAATAACCAAATTCGTGTTGTATTCACAACAACTTGAGGTTTTTCTCTTGTGTAACATGAACAGATATTTCTCCTTTTACCAGCTGAAAGATCAAGACAAGTAGTCTTACTTCTTCTGAAGAGACTTGGAGGGGCTGGAAGGCAGAGGAGGAAAAAATCTAGATTCAGAAATTCTGATGCATAAGCCTTTTAATTCACTACAAGAGTTGTTAGACAGGCTGTCCTCACCTTTGTTGATGCCCCTGGCAAAAATATTACCCACAACTTCCATAAAGGAAAACACTTGTAAGAGACTCTGCCTAGGTGGCTTGGAAGTGTTTGAGGTGCTTGAGGTCTGTGATGTCCACAAAATGTGAAGCTGTTCTGGTTCCATAAACAGGAAGACCTCATTAATATAGAGTCCCTGAATTAATTAGTAGGTTAATAGATTTATCTGATGACAGATCTATTTGGAGAAGCCAAAGCTGAACTAATTGTATACATACTATTGCTTCTCAGAGTAACAATCAAACCTGTAAAGCAGCAAATTTAAGGGGGAAATGTATGCGGAAAGACAGAAATGATTCCACTGGGCCTTGCGATTTACCTTACTACTTCCTTTGAGTAACCAAGGTGTCTGTCATTATTACTACTGATGGTTACTTGGAATGCAAATTGATTGGAGGGATAAATAGTCAGCCTTCCTGATTAGGATAAAAGTCTGCTCTCCCCAGCTTTTCTTCCCTTCTAATTATTTTGTGTCCGTGGTTGTCATGTCATTCAGACTAAGTATTTGTCCTGGGTTCAGCTGGGATAGAGTTAATTTTCAAAAGAATCAGCAAGGGGGCACAGCTAAGATAGCTGACCTGAACTAGGAGGTATTTGATGCATATGATATCAGTCTATAAACTGGGGGACCTGGCCATGCCGGGGAGGGATCATGGCTCAGGAATGTGCTGGGCATCGGACTCCAGGCAGTGAGCCATTGCATTGTGCACCACTCACTTCGTGTATTCTTTTATTAGTGTTATTGTTGTCATTGCTTTTTTCTCTCCTTGTGTTGTTTTATTAAACTGTCCTTATCTCAACCCATGAGTATTTACCTTTTCCTTCTGATTCTCCTTTCCATCCCCCTGTGGGGGGACAGAGAGGAATGAATGAGTGGGTGTGTGATGCTAGACCATGACATGACTACGTCCAAGCATTTTTTTAAATCATAATAGTAATAGCTAATAATGCTGGGCAAGAGATCCTAGATACAGGATGCCATTTTGCACACTTGAAGAGTATTTATTTTTTCCTCATTTATGTGAGGGCTTGGAGAGGAAAAACACTCTGTTATAACTGGGTCACCATATTTTTGATGTTAAACCTTTGTCGTCTTGTTGTTCTAGCAATACCATCTGTTCTCAAATGCCTAACAAATGTTAATTAAAAGTATATTTCAATGTAATTTTATTTTCCAACACACTCAATATCTCAATAAACAATTCTTCCTCTTGTCTCTGGGCACTGGAGGTCCTGTCACATTGATGAAATAAGCACATATGATAGATGATGGGAATGCCACTCAGCAATTACTTGCATCTTTCATCTCTCATTAAACAGAAAGAAAAGTATCGTAGAAAGATTTTAGTGTAGCTGCAACTGCCACGTGTGATATCTGTCAAAATATGATAAATTGACAGTTTTACCCTAGCCTCTAACTGTTTTGACTGAGCAGCTAGGGGAAGGCCTTGTTTTCTTATGAATCACCATCACATTTCTGAGGTAAAATGTGTTAAGTGTAGTTTCTTTCATTGAGATTTAAGCTAAGATCAGTGCCAGAATCTACTACTTAGCTTTTTAGCTGAGGAAGTTACTGTTTTTCTGATTAATCTGCTTGACTTCACATTGCCATGGATGAGATAGGAGAGTGTATGTGATCACTTACTGCATCTGGGTGCCTGAGGGGGGGAGGCTCAATGTCAGTTCATTTCCCTTCTCCCCTTTTACCTTGTGACTGAAATGAATTTCTACTCTATGATAACCAATTGTGGCCATTTAGTGGGTAGTGGAAAATTCTTAGGCATCTGTGGCTCTGCTGTGCTCTGCCCTACAAGGCTTTGCTGACTCTGAATTGTGATTACTCAGGTCTTGCACAAAATGCATTAATAAGGAAAATGTATCCCCTAAGGCTTGTAATTTTTCCCACCAGTGTTAACATTTTGAATTGTTTTCTAAATTGCAGATAACTCTGTAGTTGATTAATAATTAAATACTTTCAGGTGGAATCTTTGTTCACCCATGAGATGTTCAGTCCTTAGAAATGTGTGAATTGCCTATTTCTCAAATATTAATTGAAACTATTTAGGAGGAGAAGTGAAGACAAAAATCACAGACAATTGAAACTGCATGGGGAATTGCAGGCAGGGAAAATGAAATGTACAGGTTACATACTTGATTGAGATGCTGCAGATCCTTTTAAAGTCATTATACTGTAGTATTCTTGCATTTAGTGAAATTTATATTCTGTCTCTTGAATCTACAGAGATCTATTAAGATACTGTATCTGTTCTGAAATAGGTGCATAATTTTCTGTAGTATAATTGTATTTGCTGCGTACTAGCTCAGGTACTTAATATAAACTACACAGTCCTTCTGTTTTTTACTGCACACAACCTGAGGAATTTGCAGTGTCACAGTGATAATTGCAAATTAGAAGTTTTGGGTTGTTTTTTAAATTATTTTCTAACCATTTAAAAGAAGCTTGTTCCTTAAAATTACTCTGTACAGACGTTTCTGCAAAACAGAATAGGAGAGATACAGGTAATTTCAGATACAACTGTAACTGTTTAGTAGTATAAATTTTAGGGCATATTAGTTATGGATAAATGTATAGCCTCATGTTAATTCTTTGAACATCTTGTGCTAAGATGGTAAACTATAAACTGCTTTAGTCTTAAGTATCAAAAAATATAAACAGTAAGTCATGTCTCGTTAGTCTTGGCTTTGAAGTGACAGAGAGCTCATCAAAACATGTACAGTATTCAAATTATAGAATAGGAATACTCTATCCTAAGTTAGTCTATAGTGAAAATATCTCCTAGGGAATATAGAGTCAGTGAAGACTCATGATCAGTAGTTGAGTATTTAATAATGTTGACATTTTACTTTATCTTAAGGAGTGTTTAATAAAATATGTGGAAAATCAATGTAACTCATCAATGAGTTGCATATTCTTTGCCAGACAAAGCAGGAAATGTGCTAAACACATTGGAATTTCTGGACTGAGAAAAGAAAACGTGGATTCAGCAATTGCCTCTTCTTTTGGTTTGCAAGACCAGTAAAGACCCTCTTAATTTCCTGCCATGTGCAAATTTAATGTACATAAGATTTATGTAAGCTACATTCCACCGTCTATGTTGTTGATGTCTTACTGTCCTCTTTGACAGTAAGACATTTGGTCTTCAGCTGCTTCGTGAAGTTTTATTCCCACATTCTAGAAGTTTCACCAGCCAACTTACCTTTCAGAAAGCCACATTGAGGCAGTTTCAAAAGCTTTAGTTAAGATTTATGATTTCTCCCCTGTCTGCAAAGCCTGTTACTCTGCAATAGAAGTAGATAGGCTTGGCATGAATTCTTCTTTTGTGTTTCTTTCTGTTTTCCAAATGGTCACAAATTGCTCCAGAATTTCCCCAGATTTATCAACTTGGACAAATTTTATTAAATAATTGCATATCTATGTTTTCAGTTAGTTGCCCCCAGGATCACAGATGAGAATAAGTGCAAATTTCTCATAATTCCCCAGATATTAGTCTGATTTTTATTGGATTTGCCTACGATTCTCAGTATGTCCACATAAGGGGAAGTTTAGGCACATACAGGAGTGTAGAAATGCAGAAATGCAGCATCATTCTTCAGTACAACTTGTTCTAACTTTATTATGGTACCAGTAGATGTGGGTAGCTCAGACTGTAGTTGTGTTGTCACAGGAACACTGGCAGAAAGCAAAGGCCTCAAATTCACTGGTAGTGAGCAGCAAATTCCCATTTTTCTTTCTCTCCTCAGGAGCATGGAGGTGCATATTCAGAAACATCCCCATGCACAGGTTCCTAGCTGCCACTCCATTACACAAGTGCTGCTTTGGCAATAGCTTTCCCATAAGTGATATAAAACTGAAATGAGGCAATGCTGGAGATGATTGTGCTGTGTGTTAAACAGAATGGCTAAACCACTGTCTGAATACCAGACTGGCACCATTCTCTACTTAAACAAATTGTTTTCCATAATAAGGAGAATGGATCCAAACAAGCAACTGAATAAAAAAGAGAGTGACCATGATCTCACAAATGCTGAACAGAAATAGCTTGAGATGGAAAGTTCCACTCTATAAAGTGGAAATATATGCATGAATTTTTTATAGTTATATCACTCTTGTTCCAGTACTCAAAATAAAGTCATTCAGTGCGGTTGAGGAGACTCTTGAAGCAAAAAGAAACACAAGTGAAAACTGGAAAAATTCATGCTGAGCATTATTTGTGTTACATAAAAGCATATATTGTTGCTGAGATTTTCTTCAAGCCTGAAGTCTAAAGAGAACAAGCAAGCCTCAGACACTATGATATTCTTCAATCCTTTATCTTTTTTCAATTACATGTAATTTTTTGAAAACACCAATGGCCATGTTTCAAATAATAAAATCCTGGTTCCTTTTGTAATGCTGAAATAACACTGCCTATATCATAATTTAGTTGTACTATCTGAAAATGAACATCATTGCCAAAATCATTTCTACAAAACTGAACATTAGTTTGCAAATATCTCTCTCTTTCTCTGACATGTCTCCTTTCCTCTTGCTAAAGGCTATATAACATTGGATTTTTTCCAGTGCACAGTGTCTTCTTAGATTTGCCCATCAGCTTTATTATTATTACTCTTGCAGCTCTCTCTGATACTGGTTGTGCCAAGATTTCAGTGAAGATCATCTGTGTGGCCACAGAGGTTTCTCCCCTCGTGATTTTTAACAGGCATAAGTTTTATTATGGTGTGGTTGTTAATTCTCTGAAGCCCAAATGTGATTCTACTGGAATAACTTCTTCTCTCTCTTGTGTATTCAGTTTCTATTTTTGATGTCATACTTTCTGGATTGTCTAAGTGAAAATCTGTCTGGCATTTTAAGTGATGACACCTTTCTCCATAGAACCACAGAATAACTCAGGTTGGAAGAGATTTCAGAGGGTCTCTAGCCCGACTAGTTCAAAGCAGGGTCAGCTGTGAGATCAAACCAAGCTGATCAGGGTTTTGCTCTCCCTTCCGTCCTCGACATCATTATTTTAATAGATGTTGGTACTGTTTTATTATTTGTATTTTCTAGGCAATCTTAACATAACCTTTGGCTTCCAAATTTGAATATACAATATAATCATATATAACGCTCCTATTGTTTAAAACAGTTCTAGCTAGAAGACTAATTACTGATGAAGTGGTAACTTATGTTACAATGTTCACTAACCCTTTGAAGTACTTTTAAGTGTGAGTAATCCCATCACTTGGATTGCTTTGCCTGTGAGGAACAGGGAAATTGCAAGGTACCACAGTGAAGTGTCTGGTATTTGAAATGCATGTTCAAGAGCACAAAATGAGACATATGAAACAAAAAATCTCCTGGAGCATCCTATTTTGTAATACTACACTGAAAGAGTTTTCAGATATTTTTCACTTAAAAAGTTGTGCATAATTAGTAAATGATAATTCCAACCACAAGGTAAATTGCTCATGGTATTCACCCATAAATGATAGCTGGAAGAGGTACTGTTCTCAGCAGGA
>NW_009701770.1:37706-68213 GCF_000703405.1 Apaloderma vittatum
GAAGGAGAAAAGGGGAAGAAATATGACTGCCTAACCCAGTTGTTGGGTTACTTATTTCTTCTTAGGAAGAAATTCTGCAGTATGAGGGTGGCAAAACTCTGGAATAAATTGTTCGGAGAAGTTATGGATGCCCCCTCCCTGGAGATTGTATGGGGTCTTGAACAATCTGGTCTAGTTGAGAGGTGTCCCTGCCCATGACAGGGAGGTTGGATTAGATGATCTCTAAGGTCCCTTCCAGTCTAAGCCATTCTATGATTTTGTGACAAGGGTCACAGTTCTATAAAAGTGATATGTTTAGCCTATAACAATTGGAGGAGTCCGGTGTACAAGTTCTAGAGAAAATCACTGGTGAGGTGTTTCCCTCCTGTTCAGAAGCTTTTGATTTCACGACAGGAGAGGAAACAAAGAAAGATTTTGAAATCTTTCAAAGAAAACGGCTATCCACTCAATTCTATACCATGTAGCTCTGAAAGCTTGAAGAAAAAAATTGTATTTCATATTCTTTAGCCATTGTCTGTTAGTTTTCTCTTCCTTTTCCTTCCATATTGGAGACTGACTCCTTTATACAACAAAGCTTTTAATTCCAAGTTATGATACAAACCCCTTGAAATGGGTCTTGGTGGTGAAAGTGCTGAGCAGTGTTTGCAGTTTGCTCAAGTGGCACATCTGTCACTATGAAAGTTGTACAGTGAAGTGGTAAAAGAAAGCCAATATATAATGTGCATTTTTAGTGATAAAACTAAGGCAAAGCAAGGGAGGGGAATTTGTAAAGTAAACCTGGCATGATCTAATTCTGTTTGTGCAGTGTTTAATTTTCAGGTGTCTAATGTAACAAACTAGTTAGGAAGATAATGAGAAAGTAAACTGTATCTTTATAGCCCTCTACGATCACAAATTAGAGTCACTAAAGGAGGTGTTAGCTCCTGCCCCTTTTAAAATGCTTTTTTTTTTCTATTTATACAGGCCCTCCCTGGATCACTTACAATACATTATAATTACTGTTTAGTGGCATCACAGGGAGTAAACCTGTTAGAACTGAAATATGCTCATTCAATCACTCTCCTCAAGTGGTGTCTCTTGATAACTCATTTCAAAATGGGAACTGACACCTCATCTCTTTGTGTCCCCTAATCAAATCCTTTTCTTCTTTCATCGGTTGCTGTTCAGAGAAAATTGCATTTTGCTGTAGTTTTAATGTCTTGTGAAGCTGTGCTACAGGTAAAGGGGTGGTTGAAGGTACAGAGGCTCAGTTTTGCCCCCATAAAAAGGTAAAATCAATTTTTTTTGTACTAAATTGAGCTCAGTAAAAATTGCATGACGACAAATAGAACAGAAGTTTAGCTGCTTTCAATGTTGGTTGCTTAAATGTTGAGATATTGATAAGAATGGTGATAATTTGTATGGAAGATGAAACTTCACTGAAGATTCAGAGAAAGAAAAGAAGGTAATGAGGCCTCCTCTGGCATTTCTCCTTTACAGCCTGATTCTCCATAGCCCTGCTTCTTTTCTTACATAAATTTAATGCCCAATGGCTCCTGAGGAAGAGCAAAACCTTCTCATATCTGAATTACCTTTGTGGACCTGTCTCCATCTACAGACAAGAGGTGGAGTCCAATTTCAGTAGCTTCCCCGAAGCAGATGCATACAATGTGATGTGTCGTGTTGCAGAACTGTAATTACAAAGAAGAGGAAAGGGAGAAACTTTGTTTTGCAGACCAAGATGTTAAGCCAAAAAAACCCTGAACTGGGCTAAAAAAATTCCAGTGACCATTTTCACAACTGTTGTTTTCATCTCTTGTTTCTGACTGTGTTTCAAAGACCTGAATGAGGATCAGTATAGTTACTAGATCGTTTCCTTTTGTGTCTCGTTTATAAATCTCTGTGGAAAGCAGTTGGATGTTGGAACAGTTGGAGCCTCCTCTGTGAGGATATATCCAATGCAGTCATGAAAATTGGGTTTAGATTCTGCTCTGTTTGAAGCAATTTTGTTTCTTCACCTTTTCTTATTTCAGGCGGAGAAAAAACAGGCCTCAAAGAAACTGCAGCAGCTTTTTTTTTAACCTTAATATGCAAATGAAGAAAAACACTTTTAATTGCTTTATTTGTTCTTTACAAAGCTGACTCTCATGAGCTTGAAAACAAACAACTTCTTCAGTGGCTGTGTAACCACAAAGACCCATGAGCTGGGTTCAGCGTAAGCTGTTTCTGCCTGTATGTGTAATGCAAAGATTTGAGTTCTCAAATCTCACATCTAGCTGATTTAGCATTCTTAGGAAAGGGACGAACTGTAGGAACAACTGAAGAGTAAGACTGTTGAGTGTATTCCCTGTTTTTTCCCCATTGGTAATGAACCTTCCTTTCATTCAGCTGGAGACTGTGCAGTGTGGTATGGATTACACTTCTCTGTGCTACTAAGAAAAAATAATTCTGTTCTCTTTAAACTGGCCGAATTAAAAGGGTGAGTTTACACACTGCAAAAGCAAGGCCCAGAAATCCCTAGGCTCTTCTGCTTGCACTTGGGAAAGAAAATTTGATAGATTCCACTGAGATTGCAAAAGCCTCCCACAAACTTGAAAGACAGATGCCGGTTAAAGCGGTATAATTAATATGCATAATTACTTTTAATAGACTAATTACTCCTGTTTCCTTTCAAGACTGGTTGTTTTTCATCTTCAGTATGGACCACACATGTTTGCATGGTTTTTGATCTACAATATGGAGCAGGAGTGATCCTCACTGCCAGCAGAGAGGTAGCCTAGTTCACCAATTCTCCTGTGAACACAAGGGGACAGATTGTTACTGACTCTGTGAATGCTGGACCCTATCTGAAGGAAAAGGTTCCTTTTTTTCTTATTTTATAAGCAGTTTCCCTGATTAGCTTCCAGAGCGGTTTATTTTAATGATGTTTATTTCTAGTACACGTAAAATGTCCTGTGCCTCCACATTCCCTCTAACTCACTAAAAGATCATTGTTCCTTTTGCACAATCTATATGGAGCATAGTAGGATGTGAACAGCATCCTATGCTGTTTGGTTTTTTTTAATACACTGTTAAAGGATATTTTTTTATTCCAAATTATAATTTGCTGCACTTTTTTGTAGTGAAATGTAGGACTCTTTTTCCCAAAGAAGAGAGAAATACATGACTGATGTGAAAAATAGGAGGAGCTCGGATGCTGCCGAAATGGCATCACATTAATATCTGCAGACACAAGGAAAGACATTATTATAGCTCTGTCTTTTAATTTTCTTTGAAGTTTTCTATAGATTTTTTTGGTTAAATTTTCACACTAAATCACATAGAATTTGAGTTTGATTATTCATTCTACATTTAACAAGAAAATTAAATCCATTTAATTTGAACAAGTATAAATTATGTTTCTCCACAAAATCCTATTAACTTCAAAGAGATAATATGTTCAGTGTAAATACCACTGATGAAACGGTATGGGGAGAAAGCCAGCAAACCAATGGTGAGATTTCTTATTTGATGGAGGAATGATACATTTGTATGGAATGATTTCCTTGAAGGACAAGAATTCTGTATTTTTTCTACACCTACTTCCATAAACGTGGGATCAGTGGATTCAGAGCAGAGCTGTTGGGACTTCATTTGATTTATGTCTTCAATGAGTAGCCATTAACTTCATGCTGCTTTTTCGAGATCCGTAAGACTTTGCTTACCTGCATAAGTGTCCCTTTCTATGGTTCATGTCTGCAGTGTCTTACTTTTGGAGGTTATACAACTTATTAAGTCTGTCTTTCTTCTTGCTTTTATTTGTTTACTTTCTTGCTGTGTTATTTTCTGTCTCGCAACATAACGTGTTTGCATCTGATCTCCTCCAAATCTTTCTTTCTGTTTTGTGTAAACAAGAAAATAAACTTTACATTCAACAGGTGCTTCACCCAGAGAGTATAAGAAATATCACAGATTCATCAGCTATTACACATAGATAAAGTAGAGATTGCTTAAACCTTCTTTTAGCACTCCTCAGTGTTTCTCCTGATGCTGTGATGTCAGGATTATTAACACTAAATTTGTTCTAAATGTAGCATGCTGCCTGTATAATATTATATTTGTTTCAAAACATTGCAAGAAGGTGAAAAACATCCGATATGGCGTGAAATCACTTTAAAAAGTGATACCAATTTTGTGTAGAGACAGATTATATGAAGCTTAACAATCAAGTTTTTGAGCTAATGACAAGGATTTGTTGTCAACTGGTGTGATATACCCAGAGAATGCAACATCACCTGGCCTTTTGGCATGGTTTCGGGGGTCATTTGATTCGTAAACCTAACTAATTGGGTTAGGCTGGGGTATTTTTTCAACAATTCATTATTAAAATATTCACTGGTATTTCCATATCTAGTTTGTGTATTTCCATCTAGATGATTTAATCAAGTTCTGGCTAATTTCCCATTTCTCCTTTCAGAAGACAATAACTGAGCCACAAAAATGCAAGTCACAAGACTTAGTTTTATATACTGAATTTATTAATGATCTTAGGGGAGAGAGCAGGAACGAAAGGGTTTTTCCCGGATGAAATGCACAGTCCAATGAAATTGTAGCTTTTCCTCTTCCCTTTCCCTTTTTTTTCCTTCCTTTTTTCCATTCCTTTTTTTTTCCCTTACTAGTCATACTGTCTGTGTGGAATGGAGAGCAAAACTGGGAGTGAAGCACTTCCTTATCTACTCATAGATTTTCTACTGTGTGTCGGAAATTCAAGTGTAGGATCACTGTCAAGTAACCGACTTACCCAATTCAGCATTAAGGAAGGATCAGTAATTCATAACAAGGAATTTAGTCCTTTAAAATAAGAAGTTCTGTTAAAGATAGTTCCCAAGTCATCTAAGATAACATACTATTTGTTTTTCTAACTATGTGGAAGGTATCAGTGTACAATGGTGGAAGATCATTGTAAATATTTTGGCTTTAATTTTTTCACTAAAGTAACTTTTAAAATGTGTTAGAAGCGGCTTAGGCTCGGTGTTTTAATTCGGCTTTTTGATTAGAAGGACCTAATTGAAGGTGCAAGTAAAGCTAGCAAAAATTTTAGAGGAAATTACTCGAGGAGTTGTGAAACATTTAAGAAGGTCAACAAGAATCAGAAAATATTCTACTGGCTCAGCATGATATCAAAATGATCTTTGCGTGCGTTCTGTTCTAATCAAATGTAACACCAAAATCATTATTTTTTTTGAGATATCTCACAATCAGAATTGTTGATTATTTTGCCATCTACACATGCAGATAAGGATGAGGTCTGCCTAAACTGCCTCAAGTTTTATTTATTAATTATCAATACCTGTCGTGTTTCTTTAAGATCCTCTTCAGAGTTCATGGATTACTTTTGCTTAGTTTTAATTCTAAAATTTCAATTCAGTAAAAACTTTTCTAGCTTTGGAACATCTCAGTATGGAAACACTATAATAGCTATATATATGCCTTTGGGTTTTCAGCTGTAACTGCAGCAAAGCATTCTGTTTTCCAGAAATTGCCAGTAGCAGAAGGAAAAAAGGTCATATCTAGTTTTGATAACCTTCATCATCATTGTTCCATGGCTACAAGGACATATTTATTTCTATGTGCTCCAGTTTTTTCTCTACTCTATGCCAATTTTTACTGTTCAAAACAGCCATTTCATTTTCAAAGAGACATCTCAGAAAACCCCAAATATTTTTTTTTTTAGTTGATCTAGAGTGTTTATAAATAAGGATCACCTATGCAATGAAGAAGAGAGAGAAATGTATACATTAAAAGTGGAATGCTATAAAAACAGAGCTAAGAACATCCTTTGGTGCAAGAAGTCCTTCAAACACAGGAAACATGAATAATTCAGTTCTCTATTGGACTCAATATTCTCAAAACAGAGGGCAGGCATCAGTTTGCCAATACTGTGGGCTGTGAAGCTCTTCTCCACTGAGGTTAGATGTTCTTTTTCCTTCTGCGTGACGTACCTCTTTCTTGGTTAGGCCAGGATAGAGTATGTCCAGCTTGCAGAATAGGCTTTAATTGTCTCCTGCTCAGGTCACTGGTACTACCACCATATCCAAGGGTTCAGTGCTGAAGGACTAGCTGTCTAGCCACCCCTTAGGGTCTAGCACCCTTGTTCTGATGCTGCTGCAGTGGAACTGCGCTGTGGTTGTCAGTTCTATGCAATAGGAGCGAGAGTTTCAGCAGCTGCCTGAAAGTGAGAACTCTTCTCTTAACTGACCCATCTGTGTTTAACTGGAGAGGAGTGCCAGGGCCATCCGAGACCTGCTGTTCCCAACCACCCAATGCTCTGGTGACGCTTCTGAATGCAGAAATGTACAAAGTCCCTAGTTTCTCTCCCCATTTAACCTTCGCCAGTGAAAACGCAGCAGCAGGAGTGAGCTCAAAGTGCTTTGCATGGATTTGGGAAGAACTTTGGTGGAGTGGGCTGATTCTGACTGCAGGTGGTCTGCCCTTCCTTCAGTATCCATTTACACTTGAATGCCCCTGGTGTCACTCACTAGTCCCAGAGCTAGTGCTATGCTTAGTAGATAATCTAGTTTTGAGAGAGCATTATGTATATAATAGGTTGCTGATGGGAGGGCAAAAGGTCAAATATTTAAGTTTTGTGTAGTTGGCAATGCAAAATGAGCCATAGTTCAAGCTCTCATTTAGCAGGACCTCTAGAAATTAACTCTAGCAGTCAGTCATTCTATTAGAGTAATCAGTGTGAAACTGGATGCCAGTAATAATAATGTTAGCTGTATGAATTTAAAATTAAGTAGTCATGACTTTTTTTCAGGAAGACTTAATGCCTAATAATTCAATTCACTTTCATCAAAAAATGAGATAATTATCTCTATTTCTCTCCTCTGGGACTATGATTTTGTTTTTGCATAGAGACTACGTATTCTTAAAGCAAGTCATTGTTAAATACTAATCAGATCACATAAGACAGTTTTCACGACAGTCTGATCAAACACTAGCACTTAAGTCAGAAATACAAAATAATTTAGACTATTTATTTTAATTGCTTGTATGTTAATTAATGATATGCCTTTCCCAAGGTAGTGATTATTTTAGTCAATATTCTTCTCGTGTACACACACATACATCCACATAGATTCGCTCATCTTTAGTAAACATCTCCTGTGAATAACATCAGACTAAAAAAAGAACAACTTTGTTGAGTAGTTTTCTTTTAATCATTCTGTATGACCGTATTATTTTTGGTGAGTATTTAGAGTCCTATTTCCACAAAAGAGAAATTTTTACCTAAATTAAGAGTCTTTCTAAGTTACTTTTGAAGTCATTATAAGATGTCCTGTGACATTTAAAAATATATGGAGTAATTAAATGTAAACCAGCTTTTGAGTTCTTAATAATCTTAATATCTACTTATTAGCTTATATTCATTCTTTGTAGCTCTCAATTTCACTATTGTAATGGTATTGCATACTACAATGATAAGCATGTACCATAAAACTGGGAAAAAAGCCACTGGTTAAAGATCATACTGTTAAGTGATTAATGCTTAGTCACATTCTAGATTTACAGTTGGAGCACAGATCTTCTAAGAAGTTATCAATTTTATCACTGTTATCACATCATACCAACTTAAAAAAAAATGCAGAATTTTTAAATCCTTTGATAGCCTCACAGGTTGTCAGGCAAAGTTTTTCGTAAAAGTTTCTGATCTTACATCATATTTTCATAGCTAGTTCACTTAATACTGCTGAACTTGTGTGATCACGGGGTCTTGTTTCACACTGGATGGGTTGAAAAATGCAGGAAAGTCCAGTCCTCCTCTTTCGCTACCAACAGCAGTTGCAAGAATGTCTTTCCTAAGTGAGAATATTTAGAGACAACATAGTCATCTCTGAGAAAAAATTGTCTATGTTTTGGAAATTTCTTAGTGATTTCTTCCCAGGCAATTTATGAGAAAGATCCATTCAAATTTGTCAGACCACTTTAGGAGCTAGCTAGTTTGAGTTTGTAAACCAAATCTTGGACTTTGCACATAGACACATCAGAGCTCCAAATCTTCTGGTATGTACAGTATGGATAAGAGACAGTGGGCATAAATTGAAATAAGAGAGGATCTGAGCAATCTGATCTGATTTCATAGCTGATTTTGACCAGGAGTTGAGACTAATGACCTCCTGTAATCCCTTCCAACCTGAATTTATCTATGATTCTTAAGAAAAATCCTGCATAAACTGAAGGAATGGCTGCTGGGAAAAAACAGTATTCTTAAAATTTCTGCTCAGTTGATATATTGCAAATAAAATTCTTGCAACGCTATCAGCTAAATATAATTTCAATAGCATATGGTACCTGTCATCATTGAACATAATATTTTACTTTTATACAGAGGTAATAATTATTTCAAATGGAGGTGTCCATGCTTCTTAGCATGCAGATCTTTCATGTATCTAATTAGGATTCCATGAAAATTGGCAGCTGGTGGTCCTTTGACAAAATCACCATGGATATATTCAATGTCTTGGTTACAGTACTGTAGTTTTCCATTAAAGTTTTTTTCTACTCTGAGCACCACAAAAATTGCTGGTTGCTCTCCTGCTGCATGGAGTTTAAGATATGCAAAGAAACCACACATTTTGTGATGTAAGTTCTGAGAGGAAGTTTGCATAGGATGAAGCATTACAGGGAATTAGTTTAGCAGAATGCTGAATTCCGTGTTCAGCTCTGCTGTGGATAATGTATTGCCTCTGGCAGCAGTTAGGATTTTTCTTCGCAGCTCAGTAAGTAACATCTTCGGAGCAGATCGTGCCTAATTTATACATGCATGCATAACAACAGGTATTCTGTTTCTGTTTCAAGCATCTCTGCATCCCTAGGCAATGAAATTACTATGTTCCCCCCCCAATTCTTTTAAAAACAAGACAAAGGAATGACCTAATTCCGAACTAAGAGTTCTCTCTGTACTTGTATAAGTGGCTTTATATGTATTCAAGCATGCTGCAGAAACCGTGATGGTTAGCTCATTTATTACAATGATTGACAGTAAAACATCAGGAAAAGCATCTATCTGTGACTGCTTTGTCAGGAGAAGTACTGTCTGTACTCTGCTGTCTATGTGCATCATAGCATTTTGGCACACTGTCTAAATCACTAATGAATGAATTGCAGTTTTGATGAGCACAGTAGTATTGGTTCTGACACAGCATTTAAAAACAAACAGAGGATCACAGAAACTCAGGTTAAGAAGGAGGGCCTTGTCCCAAGTTTTATCTGCAGAAATTTTCTTTCTGGTTTTTTTTTTTTCCTTTCTTTCCTCTCTGCTACCACTTCTCTCTCGTATTTGTTTTTATTTCAAAACCTCTTGAGAAAAAATGCTAACATTTGCTGCTCATTTTTTAATGTTCTCTTCAAGTTTGTTACATATTTACGAATCTAGAAGCCTTTCAGGCCTTCCTTTTCTTCAAGATTTTTGTTTTGCTTTTTTTTCCCAGCAAGAAGTTTAAATCAATCAGGACCTGTTCTCAGAACCATAGAATTTCAGGTAAGGGTTAAGCAGATGGTGTTGTTCAGGATCACACAGAATCACAGAATTCTAGGAGTTGGAAGGGTCCTCAAAAGATCCTCTAGTCCAGCCCCCCTGCCAGAGCAGGATCACCTACAGTAGGTCACACAGGAACACGTCCAGGCGGGTTTTGAATGTCTCCAGAGAAGGAGACTCCACAACCTCCCTGGGCAGCCTGTGCTAGCTCTCTGTCACCCTCACAGTGAAAAAGTTTTTCCTAATGTTTTTGTGGAACCTCCTGTGCTCCAGCTTGTATCCATTGCCCCTTGTCCTGTCATTGGAAATTCCCTGAGAAGAGCCTGGCTCCACCTTCCTGACACTCACCCTTTACATATTTATAGACATTAATGAGGTCACCCCTCAGTCTCTTCTTCTCTGAGCTGAAGAGACCCAGCTCCTTCAGCCTTTGCTCATAAGGGAGATGTCCCACTCATCTTTGTGGCTATGCACTGGACTCTCTCAAGCAGTTCCCTGTGCTTCTTTCACTGAGGCCCAGAACTGGACACAATATTCCAGATGTGGCCTCACCAGGGCAGAGGTGACCCCCTTCTAATACACCCCAGGATGCCATTGGCCTCCTTGGCCACGAGGGCACATTGCTGGCTCATGGGCATCCTGCTGTCCACAAGAACCCCCAGGTCCCTTTCCCCTACGCTGCTCTCCAACAGGTCAGTCGCCAATCTACACTGGTATGTGGGGTTGTTTTTTCTCAGATGCAAGACTCTACACTTGCCCTTGTATTTCATAAAATTTCTCCCTGCCTGACTCTCCAGTCTGTCTATGTCTAGATCAGATCATATGGTTCATACTGTAGCAAAACTAGTTTGAAAAGCAAGGTTGTCAATGTGAGGGCTTGCAAAATAATTTGTGAAGGTATAAAATTAATAGGATAGAGTGATTAGTCTCTTCAGTGGCTTGAGAAAATGAGTTAAAGCAGCTTCCAGAAGATAATTTCAATTTTACTGAAATCCAGAATTGCACAGCCTCACCATTAATTAGGAAAAAACATCCTGGCATTATTTCTGAAATCTCTGGTAGCAAAATGAAGAGAGTCTTGTACATCAGACAGTTGAGCAAAAAGATAATTGACAATTTAAGTCGAAACCAAATAAAATTGCAAACAATAAGTGAATTGCATGGAACTGTAGAATCACAGAAATTAACTCCATTTATTCAGAGATCTGAATTACAGTGATCTCTTTTTTAAATCTGCAGGACATTTTGGTGCACACTCAATTGAAATTATGGGCTGTATACTTGCATTTCCATCTGTGTTAATGATGATACTTGCCATGAACGTTAGGAGTCTCAAAGGACTGCACATCAGCTGGTTCTGAAACCTAATTCAATATGAATAAGTCTCTTTGTCATACAGTACGATGTGATAAATCTGTGGCAGTTCAAGAAAGCAATAGCAGCTAACAGCCCAGAGAAATACAGTGCTGATGTAGACCAATATACATTACTTGCCTGTGCTTGTGAGCCAAATTTTAGAAGGCTACGTGTACAGCTTCTGGATTTATCTGCATACACTGTTGTTGCTTATTCATAAAAAAAATAATTGCAGAAGTGGATGAAAACATGTTTGATTTGCACTCAGCTTTGGGGAAGGAAGTATTCAAAAATAAAAGAGCAAGTCCTCTGCAAATGCAATTTTGTTCACAGGACTGTAATTTCAAAAGTTGCCAGTGAGAGTAATCAAACCCTTCAGATGAAGGTTGAATTTAATAATAGGGCATAGTTTAAATTATTCTTAATGTATTCACTTCCTAAACGGGAAGATGATCTTTTTTTGGAGCCACTTGTGGATTATTTTTGGAACTGCTTTTTCTGACTTCATAATTTTTTTTTTGCAACAGTTCCGTAAACTTCTGCCACACACATATGCTGAAAGATAAAACAGTCTGAGAAGGACATCCCAGATGAGAAATTAAAGAATCAGGAGATAAAAGCAAAGTCTCTGAGGTAGAGATATAATTCCTTGTTAGCCTCCTTGTTTTCTATCTTCCTCCTTGTTTTCTATCTTCAAAAGCATTGTTTGTCAGTCATTAGTTGTTTATTTATATATGTACATACCTTTATCTTTCAAAACAGTACAGTGATTCTACTTCTCTTCAATGTTTCTAAGCAAATGAACCAAATCCAAATCAATGTCAAATAGGGTTTGGATTCTGGATGGTTTAAGCCTCTTGTAACTATCTCCAGATCAGCTAGACTTCCAAAATGCCTGATACTGATTTTATTTTCAGTTTATGTTATGAAGTGTTGTGGTGGAGATAGCAAAAGGTATGTAAGCTTGGCAACCTGCAGGGCTGGCTTAGCAAAGGCTGGGCATGAGTCAGGCTCAGTGTGGTGTATTCAACACACAGGCCAAGGAGTGTCTGAAAAGCCAAGTGTCCACCCCATAAAGCAGTGCAAAGTAGACTAGGTGGCATGTATTGATGTCCTCCACTGGCAATGAACAAGGTTGGGAAGATGAGCATATCTCAAATTATCAGCTAATATGGTAGACTACAGTTTGGCGGGTTTTATCAGCAAGGAAACACATGTGATATGTAACCCTCCCTTCTGGTCTGCTACTTTGTTCCTGAGGTCAGTTGAGAGGAAAAAAAAGAAACAAACAAACCAACACAGTTTTATTTTTCTTGAGTTATTTCGTTCACAGAAACCAGAAGTATGCAGGCAGTTACGAGGGGAAAATGAAAACTATGGAATATGCACTACTTTAGAAGCCTCTATTGGCAGTTAAAGTTGTGAATTTGCTGTTTATTTCTTGCAACAACTTTAGCTCTTCACAGTTTCAACAAAGGATTTGAATAAGGAAAAAATCATAGTTTAAGCTCTTGATGCGGGATAAAACTGAGCAACACCCCCTAAAACATCCAGGGGTAGCTATAACTGTTTGTATAAACTGAAGAATTACCCAGACTTGCTTTGTGCAGAAGCATGTAAAATTAAACACTTTATGGGCAAGATACTCAATAGGAACCTATTCACCTGTATTCTAAATTAGGTAAGGACAACACAATTAAAACAGAGGAGAAAGTTAAATAGTTTAACCTCAGCCATGTCTTTACTAGGGTGTGTTTTAGCAGCTCATCTGCTTCTCACAGGCTCAAGTAGCTATAAAACAAATGTCAAAGGATAGGATTAGAACCGGCAAATTTAAATCTGGTATTGAAGCACCAGCAGCCCTGGTTCCTTGCCACCAGCAGTGAATTGAGGATATACCCTTAGCTGGAGTGTTTTGACATAGTGCTACTGCTTAATTCTGTTTAAACCTTATGACGTGTTATCTGCAACTCACATTTTTCATAAATTCAAGACTTGATGGTAAACAGTACGAGGGTCCTATAGTACCTGACGACTCTATCCTTCAAAAGGCTTAATTCCAGTAAAGTCAAAGCCCTATGATACATTTTTTTTATCCTGAGGAAATACTATTGTGCAGCAAACTCCTAGAAAACAGTCTTTAACTTCCAAATTTCGGTCAAGGCAAAAGCTTAAACCCACAGGGTTATTATTCTAAGCTTGGGATTCAAAGCCTGTATCCAAAGAAGAATTTACTGAAGTTACAGACTGTAATTCAGGAAAAGATCCTTGGAGCCAGGGACCCAAATTTGATTTTAGATACAGGCCACAGTGAAATGCACATGTATTAGATACATGCGAACTTACCAGCTTTTAACTAAAACTGAAGCCACAATATTTTCAGAAGAGTCAGGAGATCTTAATTGTTAGATATTTAGATTTTATAAGTCCCATCACTACAAGAACTACTTTGCAGTAACATGCAAAAGCTACCAGAGAATTGTTTCACAAGTAATTGCTTTCATTTTGGTAACCTCTTACCAGATTTTCAGTAGCAGTAAAGTAAGAAAGATCACTTGTATCAATTAATCATACAGCAGTCATCTATCACATGTATCAAATATCAAATGCAAACCTCCAACTTCTGAATTCTCTTTAAGTAGAAAATACAATTGACATTGACATTTGTTCCTCTGTGTATTCTTTAGGTTTGATTAATTTTAATTATGTTTATCATGCTCTATGAGCAGTTTAAATAAATGCTGAGCAATGAATATAACAAATTATTAATGTCACTGTCATAATTCAAAGACAGCTGGAAATGCACATACATTTGTTCTTTTAATTTTCATGCTCTATTGTCAAAATGTAGATTATGTTAGAGTGTTCATTGGGGAATTATTAATTAGTCCAAATTCCATCAGTAATAATGAAGTTAAAAGTCTCTAATTGCATAAGTACTTTGTGGTGATTACATTATACTAAAAATCCACTGGATCATAGAAAGTGAAAGGAGGGACTCTGATTATTTTCTCAGAGCAAAATAGTAAGCAACAGAATACTTGATTTTTAATCATGGCTCTTGATGTGTTATCACTGTACCATCTTTTGAGAGGTGATGTTTGTTTTTCTGTTTTTGCCTCTGTTAAATGAGTAAATATCTAACTTAGAAGGGTATTGAGATTCTTTCCACCTTATTAAGTATCAACAGCACTCTTACGGATGTAGAAGACAAAATTGACAAAGTATGCATGAAAACATGAAAAATAATATGTGACTGGAAGATAGATCTCAAGCATTAGCTATATTTTAACCCAGGAAAATATAGGCTCACAAAAAAATATTGTCATCTTCTTCATTCTGAGAAATGCTAAGTTTAAATCTGTCTTCACAATGCAAGTATATGAACTAGTCTGTTGTTAGAAGTCCTTCAAGTTGTGATTTGTGAGGATGTTAACACATGTAACATATCTTTTCTATATAGATGCTTAAATAAAGATTTTTTAGGCTTGATCTTTGCATTTTAAAAATTAGGCTTCTGTGGGTGACACTCTAAATAAAATTTCAGTAGTCTCATTGACTTAATTTTTTATGGACATTATCTGTTAGTGCCTACACTATTGCACCCTAAAGAATTAAATTATTAGCTTTTATTGTAATAGCTATTGAATATGCTATTTATTCTAAATGAAGAATCATATCACATGCAAATATGACATAAGGGGTATATTTGCCTATTCAAAATTTTTCAACTCATCAGCTGAATCACCAGACTGAGTTTCATTTAAATGTATCTGCACTCTGTACCACATGCCTCTAGAAAAAAATTAGCCATAAACAATATATAGGTGACATATAAGGTACATGACAGTACAAAAGAGACTTTAAGGAGAAGTTTTCATAAAAGGGAAGTAAAACCAATAACTGCTTTTGTAGCTAACTCAGCACAATTAAAATACTCTTTGAATTGTAAGAAAGTTTGATTCTGCTTGCACAGTTTTAAATAGTGAACTAAAGAGAAAAACAAGGAGCAAAGCAATTGCAAGGTTGTCCAAATCTTTTTTACACAGTTGAGGTGTTTTGAATTGCTTTTCTGGAAAATCTGGAGAAACATTACAGAAAGAAATTCTTATCTCTACTTTTGGAGTGAGTTAATTTCAAGTCTTCTTGGTTACTCAAAGAGATGGCTGTGAAGAGTACTATATTCAGTGCTTCTATTTTAGAAATTAGAGGTGTGTTGAATAAATGATATTTCACTAATAAATTAATGTTGATTATGTGATATACTACTTTTCTTATGTTTTAATATGCAAAGGATTTGACCTCACATAGTTTTCATGGAATATGAGTCGTATCCAGATAATTAACAAATATGCAAACAAATACAAAAGTAGTGGTGATTTTTTTTTATTTGATGCAAGTTATTTCTATCAAAACTAAAATTTTATATTAATAATCTGACTTTTAATAAAATATTCACTACATTCCACCCAGATATATTGAGTTGCAACCCATATGGATGGAGTTGCATTTAAGTGACAGATGGTATTTCTGAAGCTTTTTAGGAATGTGCAAGATGAAAGTTTCCACAATATGTTTAGGACTAACATCAAAGTATTATTTGAAGCATGACTTAAAACCCAAGTAATACTCAGATATATTCATATTAGGCAGGAGAATGACAGGTAGAAGATATTAGTCCTGACCTTTATAGTGTCAGTTTTATCCATTGACTTACTCAGTAGCTGTATAAAGGCACAGCTACTGTGTTCTCCCACAGAGAACTGTCTTTCAAGTCAAACTCATACTCAGAACAATTTGCTTACTTTCATGAACAAGCGAATGAAGGCTTTTACCTCCGCCAGTTTACATCTGTAAATGCCTTTGCAAGTCTGAAAAAGAGTACATGTGAGCACCCAAGTTAGTTGTTGCTGTTCTTTCTGCAACTGCTATTTAAGATTTCCACTGCAGATGAAAGAACTCAAATTCACAAGCCATTCGCATCGAAAGGACATGGCGTGGCATCTTCCTCAAATAAGGATACAAGACAATGATTTTATATAGAGAAGTACTTTAGTAATTCATGAAACTTCGGGTCCTTCTATACTAGTTTGGAACAAAAAAAATGGTTTTTTTGGGTTATCCTTGTCTGGGGTTTGTTTGGGGTTCTTATTGAACTCTCTCTGAGAAAGCAGAACAGTTCCCCAGCTTGTCTCACGTTGGCTTTGGTGGAGGTATATTTGTTAAACAGTTTGAGTATCTGACATGTATTTTGTTCTTAACCCATATTTACACTTGCTGAGACTGCAAGAAAATTGTATATGCATATTTTGAGCGTATGTGCATTATATATTGAAAGATAGCTTGCTGTATATAGGCGTGTCTCACTTTTGATTTAAATGCTACTTAGTCAATGTAGAGTTCGTCAGTGTAGCAAAAGAGCAGAAAGAGGGTTTGGGGTTTTTTTTTCTTTCCAGGAAGCATGTTCAACCTGAAAAGGGGAGGAAGGAGTTAAGAGAGGCAATCTCCATTTCACTGTAGATCTGTTTCACATTGACACTCTGTTAAGTACCTTCTTCTGTGTAATGCCACGTTTAACTCCAGAAGTTTATATCTTTTCCTCCCTTTATTTTCAATTTGTTTGTTTGTTTACCCTTTGTTGTTGTAGTACCCACTGGATTTCAAGATGAGATTGGTTTTTATCTGCAGAGATGGTCTCCACAGACTAACGCAGACAGAAAAACATTTTGTGAAGCTTCTGAAAAATTGAAATCTCAGAGTTTGGGCTGTGGAGTTTGCATGAATGCACATCTTCAGTGCTGTTGTTGATGCAACTGGTACAGTTGCATATAAAGAAAATATTTTTCCCTTTAGGGTTTTTGTGAGGAAAGGCCACAAGCTTCACTTTGAATTGACACTGAAATGTGTGTTCAGTGAGAGTTGTTGTACTATGTGCATTTGCTAAACGTTAATAAGTTGTGCCAGGCTTTGAATTTGAATGGAGGATCTGCTCCCTGTAAACAAAGAGAAATAAAACTATTTTTTCAAGTGGTATAGCAACGGGTATAGAAATAACCATATGGATTATTCTTAAAAAAATAAAATTAAGGAAAGCATGAGAAAGGAGTAGAAAAACAGACCTTCCAATGAGAAGGGTGTTTCAGTAAACATTCTTGCTCACTGTTACAGCTGTGCTTTATGTTTTACATGGAATTTTTCTATGTCATGTTTGTTTTCTTCCCTCACTTTAAAATACGACTTTTAGGTAGTGCCACTTTTTTTCCCCTGGAATAAAAAGTGTGTCAGAAATTAACCATGTCCTAATGGAACATTTCCAGACAGTTCTGGTCGCTATAAGCCTAATGACAATCCTAATTGACAAGTTGAGCTACCTAAATCATTCTGGTTACTTGCATCAGGGCAGAGAAAGGTGAGACCACTGATGTTAGAAAGGAACTGTGCAGGGATCAGGTTTTAAAAGTTCAGATTAACTTTAAGAAAACCCTGATTTTTAAAATTTAAAGCTGATCTCAGCTAGAATCTTGCATAAACTTATGTAGCAAAAAGAATTATCTTTGAATGCTGCTACTTTAATTATTTCACACCTTCTGCATAGTCCAAGTATTTTTCCACTCTTTGGTATGCATTTTAATGTCTTTTAGCTACTTTGGAAAACAGTGAGCTTTGAAATGACTGCCTGTTCTGCCTGTCTCCCATGAGATCTCATTGTTGTTGAATTTCTTATGTTTTTAAATTTACTGATAGAAGCTTTGCTTGACCTTTTTTACCATCACAGTAAGTGAATTTAAAGATAAAATTTATTAAAGGTACAAAGGCCAGTGAAGAAGTATTTAAATCAGGGTTGTCATATAATCTGTCTATAAAACTGTAAGAACTACTTACAGCCTTATTCTCTCATGAATTCTCTATGCCTCAGGTCCCACAAGTTAAGCATCTTGCCTATGGTCACACCCAAATTCCTTAACAGAGTCAGAAATCACAAGCTTGTATTTAAATTAATGTTGATTTTTCAGAAATAAATTGAATCTGTTTCAGAGACTTTAGAGCTTTGATGCATACACAGATTATTGTACCTGCCATCACCTGCTCTGCAAAACCTACATAAGTGCCCAGCAGCATCCTGCAAATCACCTGAAGATATATAGAAATCTTTCTCTAAAAGGTAAAGTTACATCAATATACCTTGTATTTTCTATGGGAACCACAGCCCAAGCCCATGCCCAAAGGACCTTATGTATCGCTGCTATGGCTTACCTTGTCACTCTATGGGACTTTCTTTGGGTGTCATTTAGTGATATGATATATAGTCACATTAACGTGGGAAGAGAGAGCTTCTTGTACTTAACTAATTTGTTTGGTCTGTGTGTGGCTTTTTGAACAAATGATGGAGCAACTTCTGTCTTTGAAACCGTGTTATTGGAAGTCTTCTATTCATGGGATTTTCTTAATACATAAGGCTTTTGAAAATAATGTGTTAAGAACTAATGAGAATGCAATAAGATGCCTCTGGTCATACACGTTAGGTTTGATCAGAGATATAAATAAATGTAGGGGGGGACTAGGTTAAAAAAGGAAAAGCCATACCCCAGAAAACAAACCATTTAAAGAGAAATCATTTGGCAGTTTTATTCATTGTTTTGTGAGGAGCACCAGTTTCAACTTTATTTTCCTTAAACACCAAATACTACAACAAACAAACACAATTCCAGGTAGAATTCACTGTTTATTAAATAGTTTCCTGAAAATCTAACGAAATTGGAGAATTATCACGGGTTTTTAAGTGTTGTTGAGAATTGGTTGAAAAAGTTCTGTCCGATGAGCTGGATAGTGATAGAATCATAAAATGATAGAACAGCTCAGGTTGGAAGGACCTGAAACACTCTATCCAACCTTTCATTGGAAAGGGAGTCTTGATGAGATTATCAAGCACCCTTTCCAATCACATCTTGAAAACCTCCAGTGACGGGGACTCCACCACATCAATGGGGGTGTTGTTTCAGCGAATATTTGTTCCTAATTAAAAAAAATCTTCTTTATATCAAGATGAAACCTCTAATTAGAATATTAATGTATGTGTGACATGTTTGAAATAATCTCCTTCTACATGCTTAGGACTATGTTTTATTTTAGGTAATTTAAATTAAGTTTTTGAAGTCTTTCTATGCAAGAGCTTCAGCTTACATAGTGACTATTACATTAATTTTGAAAGTTTCTTTCCATCTCTCTATCTAATCAATTGAGCTTTCTTAAACTCAAATAAGTTCTCTGAGTATTTAGTAGAGACAAATCCTTGTCTGTGGTTGAGAGAGTTTTCAAGGGCAAAATTGTTTCTTCTATCTGGAATTCACCATTAACGTTAAAGAAGCTCTTTCTTAACACACAGAAAACTACTTCTTAATATAGAATTAATTTACTGCTGTGGTGTACTGAGAAAGTATTTAACTTAGTATATTAAACGTGATCAAATAGTATAATAATTTTTACTTCTTTAATAATTGTTCCTATGGAAATTATAATGATTTTTTTTCATAAACTCAATTTTAAAAGCTACTTCCCAATATATGGATTACTCTTTAATTCAGAGCCACTGTCCTTATTGAAAATTCAATGACATAGCCCCTATTACCATAAATATAACATCCTATAAAAAATAATCTGTCCCTTCCTGGATCACAAAGACCAACAATACCCTGATGTCTCAGGGTTCTGGTTAAAAAGCACATGTCTGCATGAAAACCTACTGGATATATTTTCTGTGTGACATTGCCCAAGGCAATATATTTAAATTTAGAATAATACTGAGATACAAAAATAACAAATATTGAAATGGTATGATTATACTAAACAAAATTTGCAGTGAGGCACATGTAGATGCAGAACTAATTTCTGCCCATGATTGATGACCTCACAATCATCCTTCATAGCTGTGCTATGCTCTGTCACTCACAAGCTACGCATAAGGTCATCAGTAATGACTAGAAATGAATAATGTATGTACAATCAATTCGTTCAATATCCTTTGTCCTGTACACACATCTCCTTGAAAACAGGTTTCTCCATGAGGTCAGGACCTTATGAAAGACATATAGCATTCATAAACAATTAAATAGATATTTAGACGACTGTGGTTTTAGGAATAATTCTTGCATATTGTTGTTCATATTCATTTGGTACTGTTCATGTTGGGGCAGATACAGAGAGCACTGATTCAGTAGGAACTCCTACACTGAATTCAACAAGCCTCGAGCTGGGTTTAACTATCATACTTTGGCACTTGGTTGCTTAGCTGTAGAGGGCAGATGTAGGATTGGAGACAGCTAAGGGATCCTTTAGCCTTCTGTCAAGGGGTCAATAAGTAAAGGGTAAATTCTTTCACAGAGACACTATCTGCCCAACCGAAAAGAAAAAGGAAAGACAGACCTTCATTACTTTGTTCTCCTTAACCAACCTCTTCGTCCTCATCTCCCTCCTCCTCATCTGCCCCAAGACATCCCTCAGAAAATCAAGACAGGAAAGAAGAGGATCCCCAATAGCTGAATGTCCTTGATGACTGCAGAATCAGGCCAGATGGATTTCTCCAAGAATGGCACAGTAGAACAGGAGTTACTTGCCAGGGAGGATAGAGTTTGATTTCCCAAGGTTTGAAAGTTTGCTCATCACATACTTGTTAGAATCTTTTCTTAGCTCTTCTCTGACCTTATCTTCTCTATTCCCAAGGGTCGCATTATAAAAACATTCTCCTTCTTTCAGTATGATTATCATTCAGTGAGCTGACACAGCACCAATTTTGCTTCCATACTGCTATAGCAAAAAATTCAACTTAAGATCTCAATGTGACTAACAGCCTTCCAGTTGCCTCATTGTACACCACTTCAAAACAGTCTCTCTAGTCTAACAACAGGTACAATAAGTGGACATTAAGGACAAAAGGGTTGTCTGTAATCTCTGCCTAGCTGCTAATAATGAATATTCTTTATAGGCAAGATAGTGCCAGATTTCAGTTTGTTTTGAGTGAGATTCTGTGGGGGACAAAGAGAGGATTGGCATATACCTATAATCTGTATGAAAAATGTCATCTTACTTCCTTTCAGAAGGTTTGTCACTATCTTAAAAGAATTTGTACAGAGCCAACACAGTTATTAAAATTCATAAGGTCTTAACTTACCTGCCTATGTCACCAACTGACAGGCTGGTTTTTATCTGCCTCCATTTCTACAATCTCATTTTCCCATGAAAATGGGTTATTTCTGAATGTGGTAAATAGAAAAATGGTGTCAATTTGATTTCTCTGTCCTTTGTTTATCCTATTCTTTGTCAATCACATCATCCATGTTACGCATTTGAAGCTCTTAGATTCTCTTCTTTTGTTCCATTTATCATTTTTATTGTATAAATACATCTCCCACACACACCCATGAACACACACATATAAAGTCTTGACACATAGCGCTGACAAGCCCCTTGGATTACCACATACGGATAAACAGATGTGACACTGAATATGTCATAGCTCCTCTATTCAAATAGTTCTTTAACTTCAATGCCAAGATAAAATAAATTTTGCCTTTTTATTTTCCCCAATCTCATTATACGTGCCTGACTTGAAATATGAAATCTTTTCATTTCTTAGTCATAGAAAATCCTTTTTTTCCCATAATGACATGTTTTGTTCTTGTTGTTTTAAAACTCCTTTTATGAACTTGTTTGAAAGGTATGAAGTTAGAAAATATTCAGAAGTTAAAAGTACTGTTAACTTAACCCCTCCTGATATTACAAAAGGCTATCACAGAAAGGAAATTATTCTCAGCCATGGCCTAAGTCAATATCAGTACAGCCAGTCTTCCTAAGTGTGAGCATTCCCCAGAGCTTAGTGACTCTGGATTTGATTTTAAAGTACTGATATCTTTGACTTACTAAAGTCAATGGGAAATTGGTGTTGACTTTATTGGTATTGTAATTTTAAAATAGTTATTTAAGTTATACTGTTTCAGCACATCCTTCCCTCAGTATTAAAAGTTGTGCCTAATGCTGATGGGCATCCTGAAAGGAATGCTAAATGATTAAAACAAATACAGAGAAGGTTGTCATTCAAAAGTAACCTCACATTACTGTAGACCAATTTGTACAACAGTGTGGTGAAGTAAGTTTTATACTTTTTTTAACCTCTGCATAAAATTAGCTGGAGCTTGTTTCCAGAATGTTTACTGAACTCTGGAATATTCTGGTTTATTCGCTGTCTACTACAGTGGAAGTCTTGCTTCTTTCTCTGACACTGTCACCAGACTCATTCCCTGCTGACCAGGTCTCTGTATCGTTTACCACTGCTGCAGATGTTTCATTGCCTAGGTAACATATTCCATTCATTTCCACTTTTGTTCTTAAAAAACCATGAGTCTCTCTTTAGTCTATATCTGTGTCCCTGGAGGTGGACTGAGCTTGTTGTCTGCTTGATTAAAGGGACCAGAAGTCAGCTCTGGTCCTCAGACAAAACTACATCTTTGGGGTTTTTTTTAAAGCTAGCCAGCCAAACCCATCAAACTGATGCTAATTATTAAATGTTGGTTAATTAGGGCATAAATGTATTACTGAAATGAAACAATGTTTGAAATAGAGAGGCTAAATGCAGCTGTGAAGATAAATCTTTCCCAGGCCCGTGATGTCTAAGAAGGATGACTTCATTCTCCAGCCTTGCTTTGTAGCCCAGCACTTCTCATTTTTCTGAGTTGAACAAGCTACTGCTGTCCCCAGGAAGGTCCACTAAAGAAAATCCATTTTCTCCAACTAATTCAGCGACTGTACACAGGTAAACATCATGTACAGTTGTGGTGATGATCCGGTTTTGTTGATCCTGTGCTGCAAAACCTGTGCAATGGACTCCTACCTGCTACTTGCAATTCCAATGTTATACTCTGAATTCTGAGGGCTTCAAAATGTTATCTGCACTCCTGGTAGCAGAAACAGATATCCTTGAATTGCTAGAGGGGAATTTCAGCTCATCTGCTCTGCCAAGTATGCAGTAGCGTTTTCCTCAGAGCTGTTGGCAATAAATTATGAAATGGTGAGAAAATGGCTAAAAAATGCTGGTCTAAGCACAGAAACTCTTCTTACACTATATTGTTTTAGTATTTAGTAATAAAATAGTGGGGAGAAATGTCTCTTTTCTATGGGTTTATTTCCCACTTCTTTGGTGCACCCTAAAATAAAAAGGGGACAATTGTTTTCAGCAATAAACAGAGTAAACTTGAGAGGCTGTTTTTCTATCCTAGATGAATGTTTGAGAAACAAAAATCTTACTCCAAAGTGGAGGAAAGAGAAGTAAAGGAACTACTAAGAAAACAGAATTCACATCAAAGCTGCAAAAGAGATAAATAATTATATGAATGTACAACTAAGTTTTAAAATTATTCAGGGTATTTTGTGAAGACCTAATTTCCTTATATGTCTTTAACAAAGTGAAAGAACAAAAAACACTGAATGAAAGTTTTGTTTTTAAATTCTGTATTCATCCTGTTAAGATTCAAAACAGGCAATTTGACAATCACAGGAATATTTTTTTCTGGCAAAAAAAATGAAAATGAGAAATGCAGTGTAACTTAACTTTTTCTTTTAGTATAGCCCTTTTCCTATTTGTGTTGTTAGAAACATTTGCTTCCAAATCCTGTGTTGCATGTGGTAGAGGGAACGTGCTCCCAAAGTCTATCTTCTGTTCCTGCTTTGGACCCTAGCTGCAGAAAACACTTACCTTTAAAACGTTACTTTCTTTCGACAGAGTCTCTATCTAGGACTTTTATCTTGTCATAACATTTGAATAATTACTTGTTTATATAGGACACTTAAACAAAATGTTCCACTACTGCTTTATTGAAAGCAAATAGGTAGTGCCACAAACTCATTGGTCACCAGCAACTCTGCAATAATGAATTAATGTGCCTGCCCAAATGAGAACAATGTGACTGCAATCACGTTCTAGTTTCCTGTCACTGAAGTATTACTTTAACCATTGACAAAATAGCTAAAATAACAGTATTAGAATAATGAAAGATACTGCGACATATTGTCTGTGTTATTGTTATTATCCTTTAAATAACACTATTTTATCTTATTACATAGCACATATCACATATTTTATTGCAAGATAATAATTTCATATTAATTGGGGTATCATCTGTAATATGAAAAGCCAGTTCTCTTTATAATAAAGCCTTTGGATTTGCATATGAGGACAGTAAAAAAATAGCATTACTTTATGAGGCTAATAAAGCAAAGCAGGAGGACTATACTGTTGTATTTTAAACTCCTTTTTCTTGCCTCTCAGTGTGGGTAACAGTTGCATAAATTAGGCAAGAATTATGTTAAGAATGTGAAAATTTTACATGAATTCTGATTCATTGACTTTAGGGTCCTCTGATTCTTACCACTCTTCTTGTACTATGAAGGGTCTTGACCTTCAGACATGCTCAGGACATTGTGAAATCAAAATATTTTCTCATTGCTTGCCTGACAGCAAGGCCCACAAAACCCTTAATTTTGAGACTGTTGGCCACTGTGTGTCACTCATATTTGAGATCCAATAGAAGCATAAAATCATAGAATCATAAAATGGCCTAGGCTGGAAGGGACCTTAGAGATCATCTAGTCCAACCTCCCTTTCATGGGCAGGGACACCACCTCTCGACTAGACCAGGCAACACATGGGGACAATATCTTCATTCAGACTTATTACCAGGAACTGGTGCAGTTCAGCTAAACTGCTTGTCAGATGCCTATAGCAGATTTATCCTATTTCTATAGTGTATATCTACAGAGGAATCACCGGTATATTTCACCTGCCTAGTGCAAATGTTATTTTTCTGCAGAATATTATGTTGAGTTTCTGTCAACATGATGAAAATCATTATAAGGAAGAAATTTCTTACAATGAGGGTGGTGAAACGCTGGAACAGGTTGCCCAAAGAGGTGGTAGAAGCCTCATTCCTGGAAACATTTAAGGTCAAGTTGGACGGGGTTCAGAGAACCTGATCTAGTTAAAGGTGTCCCTGCTCACCACAGAAAGGTTGGACTAGATGACTTTTAAAGATCCCTCCCATCCCAAAACATTCCATGATTCTATGATTATTTTTTTGACTAATTGACCCTGCAGCCTCGGTTTTCTCCTGTGCTACAGCAGGCTGTGGAGCAGGCAGGGCATCGCTGCTGGCTGGGCTATTGGATGAGAAGGACAATCTGCTTCCAGCCTTACCTCTTCCCTGCAGCAGGAGTAGAGACACCAGGTGAATAGAGCTATTCCCTCCAGAAAGAAACAGAGATGTAGTGACTGAGGGCGTATAGGCAGACATTATTCGTTGCCTCCTTTGCCCTTTGGCTTGTTAAATGACCTTCTTAGAGTGAACATGTGCCTATCTAATATTTAATCTAGGACCTATTCCTACCTGAGTTCTTTGGGCACTTCTCTCAGCAGCAGTAGAGAAAAGCGTGCTGACATTTCTGGAGATGCTCGTCACAGGTTGTGCCAAGCCTGCCGGTGCCGCGCAGAGAAATGCTGTGGCAAATGCTGTACTCCTCAGCCTAGAACTGTTGTCCAGAGGAATTAGTCTGTCAGCATGGTTCAGCACTCACAAATTGCTAATGGATTTTGTGCATTTGTTATCTCAGCCTCCAGTACTGCTGCTTTTGTGTAAATGTACTTCTGGAAAACTATGTTGTTATAACTTATATCTCTATGACATGTGTACAATTGGGAAGAAAATTAATTTCTGATTTCCTTCAGGTTTGTTTTCCTTTGATTCCAGGTGGCACAAGTTCCCAGATCCTCATTTTCTGAATCCTTTATGTCCTTCCATTCCTTCTTTGCATGTAAAAGCAGTATCTATTTTATGTTTTTCAGACATGCAGTTTTGCACTAGATAGCCCAAAGTTTCTCTGGAACTTATACTTTATGGTAGCAGACAATAGAGGATGGTTAGGGAAGAGTATGAGAACAGAGCATGTCGAGATCCTTCCCCATTACCTTATGAGCTTTCAATTTATGTTCTAAATAGAGGACGCAGATGATAACTAGAAGAAGGATTTATCACCATTAGTTTTTCATAAGCAATAACAAAATGAAGAATAACCAGATGGACAACTTCACCCAGGCATCCAAACCGATAACTGAAACCATTTCTCTTAAGCTTTGCTCAAGAAGCAGTAAAACATCATGGGCAGAGAATATCTGACACTCATGTAACAAAGTTTTTTCTTGAGCCCTGAAGGCACTTGGACTAGATTCAGGATTGAATCCTCTATTCTACCTTGGAGCCAGAGCATTAACTTAATGACAAGGAAACTATAGAGTCAATTCCTAAACTGGGAACTGCCCAATGCTTGTGCAATTACAGGGCACAAGACTGCGCCAACCAGATCTAGTCACATTCATAGGGCCTAAATTAGCATAACAGAAGATTTAAATATGCAAAACAAGGGCAGTGCAAACCCTGGGCTACTATGCTTGGAGCTTTCTGGTCAGTCCAAAGGGTGACTAGGTAAGCTTTATATGTAAGACTTTATGAAAAATGGTGATAGTTTTATAGGTGTTAAATTATTAATCTCTACACTATTTATGGTAATATTTTAATCATAATTAACCTATTTAGTATTAATGAGGATGTACTATGTGAGATGAAACTCCAACTAATTTTGTAGTTAAAAAACCATTCAATTTTTATGCTGCAGCAGGACATGGACATTATAGTGTGACAAGAGCGATAGACAAAGTGGGAATAGTATTTCAGCAGGCCACAATAGGGTAAAAAATTCTCCTTTTCAAAACTTTGAGCCTCAGTCAATGCCAGGCCCAGCATCACCAGTGGAGTTTCGTAAATTTATACCAGTCAGATACCTGTCATTCACAGTCATGAAATTGTAAAAGCATGATGTTTCTTTTCTCTGCCCTTTTTGGCCTCTATCTTGCTCCTCTTCTCAGGGGACCTTCAACTTGTGAAAGCAATAGCCACATTTTCTTAAAAATAATTTCTCATGTTATAGTAAGGAGCACATGTTACACAGTAGAACTTGAGGCTGGAGTCAAGTATAGATTTTTTCAAATATTTTCTTTTTTTTCGGTAGAAGTTCCTAGTGCTGAGGATGGGCATCTTTACTGAAAAAAATTGATTGCTTGACCTGCACTTTGATTTGACTCAGAGCTGCACACCTTTGAGTTATTACATGCCACTGCAAAGGCATAGATTTTCTATTTTGATCTCTTTTTTTTTTAAGCAAATAATCTCTGTCTTAAAATGAAGAATATGTTAATCATGACTCATTTTCAAAAATAATTGATAGACTTGCCTGGCTACACAGCAAGTCCAATGTTAGGAGCACGTCTCATGCATTTCTGACACAGCACCATGAGGAAACATCAGCAGTACTGTTCTAGAGGAGCAAGGCCTGAGGTCCTTTCACTCTGATACCCATTCGCCATGATCTCTTTGAAAGTCCTAATCTCTTTGCTTTATAGTTGTCCTCTTTGTTCTTTTCCTGTAGGGAAGTTTTCAATCAACATCAATTCAATTTCCCATTTGCAGCCTAAGCCAACAAGAGTATCCATGACATTAAACTTTCCTGAATCGCTCCAGAGAGTCTAAAAAAAGGTGTGATCTACCTCCCACCTCTGTTGTTTCCCAAGACTGGCCATTTTGTCAAAGGCCAGAGCTGAAGTAGGCATGACTTACTCATCAAGCTTTTGGTAAGTGATGCCATTCCAATTATTTTTAATATATTTTTGCCAAAATTAACTACTGTGTTTTGGAATTTATATTTATTAAAGCTCCACTTAAGTTAAGCTCTGTTTGAGATCAGTGTAGCTCCATAAAAGCTTTTCTTGTTGCTTAGGTTAATCAAAATGGAGGGGAGGATTTTGATTTTGTTTTGTATAAAACTACTCATTCTTGGTAGGAAATTCTACAGAGGTAATTTATTCATATCTATTATAAAGTATGCCTGTAATAACTTCTAGAATATTAATTTTTCCATCTCTAATGCTAAATGAAAAACACATTTAAGACTCTCAATTTAGTGTCTCATCAGTCTAATATAGTTTTTCTATGTCTATTTCTGTACCAACATTATAAATAAACTTTTTAAAAGTATATACACCATCTCAAATATACTTACACTGAGAGTTGTCTGGTGAATACTAAAGCAGTTTGGAGGGTTTTTTTAAGGAAGCATAGGCATACAGCTGCAACAATATGGTGTTACTTATCTGCATTTTATACAAAGAGCTTGTATACACATAGAAATTTATGTTCCAAGTCTATGACTAGCTTTACATATTGAGAGCTGAAAGAGCTTAAGATAAAAGGGTGACGGGAATTACTACTTTATTTCAAGAACAAGTGAATATCTGTTAAAAGCAGTAGAGTGTTGTGGGTATTTTTTTAAATAAGTATTTTGAGAGTTTCTTTTCATAGAATCATGGTATGGCCTAGGCTTTTGCTCCTAAAGCAAACCCAAGGAAAACCCTGGGAGCTTAGCTGGAAAATTCTGTCATTAGTGAAAACTATTTTCTGTTTTATGATGAAGGTTGAACACGCTGCTTTTCTGTTTATGTCCTACAAGCATATCCTTACTAATTTAGAAAAGAGATCAAGCGGACTTACCTGGAAATGGTACGCCTTGGCTGTTAAATCAAATGAAACCACGCTGCTTCAATGGGAATATTGCAGTAGCACAGCAGGGAAGAGGTGGGCTCAGATATGACTGCCTGCTAAATGTATGTAACTTTTAATAATTTTTTTCTCTCTTTTTAAAATGTTTTGATGCTATGATGCTTAAAGAGGACTTGGAGAAAGTTATGCTATTTCAGCCCCTTTCTATCCCATGCAGTCACTTCAGACGTAACCAGGCTTCATGTGAGCACTGACTTGTTTTCTTGCTTGTGTTGCTCTTGCTGGGAAGGGTTCAGCAATGTCACCAGCGAATGGCCAGGTCCTCAGCCAGCCCCAGGTTGCCCAAAGCAATGTTTTGAGACAAGATTCAGTGAGCTGCAATAGGTCATCTAGGTCTTTCTGATGTGATCCTCTTATCCTAGTGAAATTTCCACAAAACACTCAACCTACTCCATTCTCTATACTCTAGGTGCAGTGTTTCTAAACCCTAATCACCTTCCTTGGCTCTGAAAGTCTGCAACCCAGTTTTACAGAACATGGGCAGGCGGGTACATTTATAGCTATTTGTTGGTGTACATAAGACTGCCCCAAGCAACTCACATAGCAGGAAGAATGATACAGCAATCTTAGCACCTGAAACTACAACTCTTACATGCAGCATTTGCCTTCTTACATTTGCAGGGCATAGGGAAATAATTGAATGAAACAGTTGATCAAAATAATTTAACAAAGGAATCATTGTTTTTCTACTTATCCATGAAACAATTCAAATTAGTTCAACAGCACTGGGAATTATCCTCAGTAAAGCTTGACTGTCAAGATCATCCATCCTCACAAAGTAATTCAGAGCATGTTATCTTGTCTTTTGAGAGATAAATGCTGAGGAAAAAATGTGATTTCTTTCCTTATTTCATTTTGCTGGTTATGGTCATATAGCAGGTATGGTTACAGATCATAACTTTATGCCCTGCATGTGTTAGAAGGAAAAAAGTTACAAAGTGCATCCACTCGGTATATTTATGTAGTCAAAATACTATATATGGGGCATGCTGCTTATCTTGCAAGCTCAAAAATCAGCACAAGTGGGCCGAGACGGCTAAACAAATCCTTTAATGTACTCTTTCTGTGGATGGGCTTATTTCTTGAGCTGGCATCTGTGCATGGGAGTAAGGCTGGAAAAGAAATGCTCCCTTCTCTCTTCAGGCTGACTGGGGCTGGGAGTTCGGTGCCGGTGTACAGGAGGGAGTATGAGTCTGTGAGTAAAGGCAAGCTGTGGCTTACTGTTTCTAAGGGGCGAGAAGGAAGCACAGAGGTTTCCAAGCTGTTTATATTAGTTATATTAAGTATGTAACTATGGTGCAATTAATTGCCTATACAATAAATGGAGAAAATAGATGTCTGAGAGATGACTCAGAGTAATACATTAGATAGGTAGATGCAGGTGGTGTATACCCTGCTCAGAGACCTGGCCTGGGTTGTGGAGGCTCCTGGGGTTGCTCCAAAAGCAATGCAAATTCTAGTTGCTATGATCCAAGTGACTCTGTGGTGCAATATTTGAGCAATCAGTCTTATTACCCAAAGCAACTGAAGCACATGCAGCCAAAATATTTTCATGTCAAGTAAAAATTATGTAACTGTTTAAAAAGTAACTCAGTGCAAGTTTGTTTTTAGACCTTCTGCACTACTATTGCATGGTATTTTCCTGTTAATCTAATTAATTTGCCATTTAGGAGAGAGGAAGGAGAGGGTCATTCCTGAAGCATCACATTTATTAATGATTGTCAGCAGTTCACAGAATCACAGAATCACAGAATGTTCGGGGTTGGAAGGGACCTCTGAAGATCATCTAGTCCAGCCTTCACCCCAGCATACCTAACCACTACACCATAGCCTCAAGTGCTAGATCTACTTTTTTTTTAAACACCTCCAGGGCTGGTGACTCCACCACCTCCCTGGGCAGCCCGTTCCAGTTTCTCACAACTCGTTCAGTAAAGAACTTCCTCC
>NW_009701771.1:0-15030 GCF_000703405.1 Apaloderma vittatum
TGACAATTCTATGATTCTATGATTCTGTGTTAAGATCTTGGTGGTACTGACCTTTCACTTTTTTTGTGAAGTCTGGGCATTTTATATTTGAAAGCAATAGGGTGAAGACACTCCCTAACGTGATCTAAAGTGGGTGCTCCTGGACTTTGCAAATGTAACTACATGGTATCTGTCAGGATAGATCCCACAGATCTGATAAATAGAAACAGAGCAACTGGTGCTTTCTTCCAGTCTCAGAGGAACTTCTTGATGGGCTCAATAGATTCAGTTCTTGAGCAATCATAGAATCACAGAATGGCCTAGGCTGGAAGGGAACTTAAAGATCGTTTAATCCAACCTCCCTGTCATGGGCAGGGACGCCTCTCAATTCACTGACATACCGCAGTGTTACTTATTGCCTAATAATAATAATAATAATAATAATAATAAACTTCCTGCATGAATGCAAATAGGCCACTTAATCTGGAAGCTTTTGAATGTGGAGATTTTTGTTTTGTTTTGTTTTTTAGTTTTGAGTTATTTTTTCTTTTTTTCTTTCCTGGGAAACCAGGTCAGCTTTGGTGCCTGTTGTATCATTACTACCTTTTTGACCTGGTTTAACCCATAGACACTTCAGGAGTGCCCATCAACACCCTTCCACATGTGTCCTCCCCCTGTCTCTGACTGCCTGAATGGCAGAAGCAGGAGTCTGTTGTCAGACACGCTAATACAAACTGATCTGGGAAATCGTTCAGCTGGATCCTTAACTAAACTCTCCTGAATTATGTGTCTCAGTTGGGACATCTGCAGAAAATTAACACATCTTGAGAATAGTCCCTGAATACCTGAATGTAACAGCTTTAATATCTACGTTCAGTTGAATGTGGCCTGCAAAGTCTCTCATTTGGTTAAGTTTCCTAAGTGATCTCAGAGGAGGCTATTACATGAATGGGTACATTCATGTTCTTATTGGTTCCTGATGAATTGGGAAATCTTTTCTTGGCTCTTTTGCTTTCAGCCACTTCTTGAGACGTGGAGTTACGTGTCAGTACAGAGCACAGGCCATGCAGGAAGGGTACCCAAAGGTATTTCTGAATCAGTGACAATCTATTCCACTTTCCAAGGATCATAGAATAATTTTGTTGGAAAAGACCTATAAGATCAGTTAGATCAACCATTAATGTAGCACTGCCAGATCCACCACTAAACTACGTTCCCAAGCACCGCATGTACATGTCTTTTTAATACCTCTAGGGATGGTGACTCCACCACTTCCCTGGGCAGCCTCTTCCACTAATTAACAATCCTTTTGGGTGAAGCAACCTCCTGTTTCTTTGTCAGTCTTAGGTATATACCCTGTCATCAATTTGTTCTTCTGTTTTCTAACAAAGCTTTATTGTAAACCACCCCAGCTGCTGAAATGGCATAGTATTACTGCTCTCAGTTGCCTTATAGGCAACAATTTTAAGGTCACGGTGTTTTGTACAGCACTAGCCTTGCTCTCCCTGCTATCTGGACTACACCAGTGGTGGCCTCCACTATCACTTTTCACACATCCTTGGCTTCAGACAGCACTAAAGAGCCTGTGAGCTCCTTGATTTCATGTTAGGCACAGGTTCATAACCACTGCTACGACTGAATTTCTGGAGACAGATGGGTACTACCATGGTCTGTGACCAACTCATTTTCTTCGCAGTAACATGCAACACAAAAAATGAATGAGCTTTTTGTGCTTCTTTCCTGTTTTTTTTCTGACTGCGAGTGTGATTTTTTGTGTCTTCCCTTGCTGCATGTGGACTTTTAGATTTAGCTCTAGAGGTGGCAGTGCTGGTAAGACAGCCCATGCTGGTTTATACGGAAAAAAATAACGACTGACTCTGCACTTCCAAATTTACTAACACCTAAAGATTTATCTGCTGTTCTGTGTTTGACCCTCGTAATGTGATTGGGCTGCTATACTCGCAGTTAATGAGCCAGCCAATTTTCTACAATTTTGTTCAAGAAACAAGGCTATTTATTTATTTATTTACTTGTTTGCTTTATGAGGTTTATTGCCACCATCAGGATTCTCCTCACAGCATTTTATCCAAAAAGTCATGTTTGGGAAGCTGGAGCTGCCGTGCTCTTGGTTTCTAGTAGTGCTGCAATTGAGCAGTAAATGTCACAAAGGCAGAAGCTGCCCACGGGGTTGGTTTAGCTCTGCTGGGAGGTGTTATGCTCGTGCTGGGGAGGCCATGGCTTGAGTGGGTTAAGTAAATCAAACCAGCCATGTAAAGCAAAAAGGGGTCAAGCAAGTTGTAAATATCAGTGACTTTGTAGGCAAAATATATGATCTTTCAAAAATCGCAAGCAGAAATGAAGTGTATTTATTTCCATGAATCAACACCCCCATCATCCTCATTTATTCCTGTGAAAAGCACAAGTTGACACTTCTTTCCTCAGTTGGCTGAGCTGCAGGACTCAATAGCTTATGCACTTAGTTGCATGAGGGCAGGTGAGCGTTGTGTCAATTGTAGACAAAAGCGGCTTGTGAAAAATGCTGCATGCAAATGAAGTGAAGGCATTTGTTTCAACTGTGTCAATTTGTGAGCTGGATTTGGAAAAATAAATGCAATTATTTTGATCTTTTATTTCATTTTGGTCATTTTGAAGTAATGTTTTATTGTAGATTTTTTTGTTTTTTTTCCTTTAACTTGGATGTCTTACAGAATTTTTTGTAAAAATAAGTATTGAGTGTGCTACAGACAGGTAGTTGGAATTTCCCAGTCAAAGCTAGATGAAGTGCTGTTTGGTTCTTTAAATTACTTTGATAGATTATTTTGGGGAAAAAAAATAAATTAAAAAAAAAAAATCTGACGTGGCCATAAATTTCTGCACAAAAAAAATGTCTTGCCAAAATACCCTTTTTTTTAAAGAAATCAGAAACAAGAGGAAGTGTAGAAAGAAAAAAATAAACCAGTGAATCAGGTCTATTGCCATGATATAGTATCATCCCATATGCAAATTTTGTGGGATTAAAACTAAAGCCTTGGATTACCCAAAGCCGTGTGAGAGCACCGTGTGAGAGCTGTGGGTCCATCCGATAGATAGATGAAAGTGTGCAGCAGGCAGTGGGGGCAGAGGCCACACCATTTCCACTCAGGAAACTCTTCATACGCTGACTTCTCCTGTGGTAAATATCAGTAATTTGAGACCACTTGCCTCTAAGAAAGAACAGCAAATTGCTTTGCATCTGCTAAAGTGGTAATATTTCTGCGTTCTGCCATTTAGCACAGAACAAATGATACAAGGTGCCTTGTTCTCTGGTGGGATGTGCTATTTTCCAGTAGATATACGTAGGACAACATTTGAATTTTAAATCCCTGGAAGATGTATCGTGGCAGGCATGGCAAACCTCTGGCCGGGCAATACCATTTTTCAGCGCATACATATGTAGCAGATACTTGACATTTCCGAGATGCATTTCAAGGACAGTATAAATCACTCAGGAGCTGAAATGCTGTAAATTTTTGCTGGTCTCTGGCCGTTGCCTTATAGATGTTTGTATTCATACAGACTGGGGCTTTGGACTGTTGACTGAAGAAAACTAGCAGGAACAGCTGGTTGTGACATTTTAGAGGAGTTTAAACAGTCTTTCCAGACCTGCCTTTAAAATTAGGGTGAGTGGTTGTTTGGTGCCTCAGTCCTTACCTCTGAGGGTTGTGGTGTGTGGAAGAATTAGAGTTCTGTTAAAATCAAACAGAAAGATTGGCTCTTTTTGCCTGTTGTTGGAAGCAATAACCAGGGCTCCTGATGACTTGCAGAGCTGCAAAGTGTATTTCATTTCACCAATATAAGCCAGTGTGACCCATTTAGCCTTAGTTTAGCATACGGGCGAGATTATTTTATAAATTCTCTCGTGTGTGGAATTTATAACTCGACATTTACACTGAAGTTTGCAAATGACTGACCCTAAGCCATTTTAAACTTCACTCGAGAAGAATTGCCGTGGTTTTCTTTCCCCTTAACATCTACAGTTGTGTCTGTAGAGGGCCTGAGGGTCTTTTGTTCATGTAATGCCACTCACTTAAAACTCTTGACGTACATGGCAATTAGAAGGGGCAAAATTCACTTTCATGCTGAAGGCACTTTTACTCCAGACTTGGCTTTTAACTAGGAAAGAAACCTTTATGCATTACCAAAATACTTTATCATTATTATTATTGTGATTCTCAGTGTGTTATATTGATTATTTTTAGCCAGAAGTTGTAGTGATAAAAGACAGTTAGGCTTATTACAGTGCTAAAAATAAAAGCATAGTATGAAACCTGAAGGGACCCATTTTGGTTACTGCCAAGTGGGAGCATTTCAGAATTCTCATTCACAAGCTCACTTTCCTGCCTTTCAAGTGGTTTTACTGAATAAGCTGCCTTGTGAAACCAGCCCATTGTTGCCACTGTAAAGAATCAGGTCATACAGGTGATTCCTTGATATGTTAAAAAGAAAAAAAACACCATTCCAACAATGGTCACTCCAGTAATTTCACAGATCTTCTTGGTCATTAGCTGGGCTTGATCTCAGAAGACAGATCAATAGATAAGAACACAGGAAGGTCTGCCTCAACATGAGGAAAAACATCTTCATTGTGAGGGTGCCGGAGCCCTGGCACAGGCTGCCCAGGGAGGTTGTGGAGTCTCCTACTCTGGAGACTTTCAAACCCCACCTGGACATGTTTCTCTGTGGCTGCCCTGGGTGACCCTGCTCTGGCAGGAGGGGTTGGACTAGATAATCTCTAGAGGTCCCTTCCAACCCCTAATATTCTATGCTTATGATAACATATGATTAGTCCATTCCATACAGTGCTATGGGGGGAATTCATAGTGTTTTATTTTATCTAACAAAGGCGAATCTCCATAGGCAGCCATCTAAGAGGAAGTACGTTCCTCTAGAGGGCCTTCTAAGGAAGTTAAAATAAGCTCCTTTTGTGATTTCTCCCTGCCCCAAGAGGAGCACAGACAGATTATTCTTGTTTTAGTAGGGTATCATAAATAATTTTTTCCTTTGTAGCTCTCCTATGCCTGGATGATTAATTTTCTGAGGCAAATCAGCCTTTAAGAGGTGTTGAGTAGTTAAAGGCATCTGCACTAAGGTCCTGAGAAACATCAGATACGTGAGGATTTTTCTGTTACTTTGATTAGATGGTTGTCAAGGTGTTCAGCCCACTCCTCTCACCCTTTCCAAATCTCCCAAATCCCCTCATCCCTTCCAAATCTCATCACAAAGTAACTTAACATGTGGAGGTGCTTCCCTACATAAAAGTTGTGTTTGGTAACCTAAAACCACAGTCAGATGTTGTGCTTCTAAAAATCAAGAGATGTCTTAGCATATATTCTTAGTTTGGATTAATTTTTTACCAGATTTCTTTCTTCTTTTCTCCCCATCCTTACTTGTCACAGCCTGGCTGTAGGAAAGCTATGTATGACATGTTAGAGTGGTCAGGGATTGAATGTCACTTGATGCAAAGTGGTGGTGTCACAGCGCTGATTCTTGGGATTTCCACAGAACGTATGAAATTTTGTTTTAGGCAAAACCAATCTGCACCGTGTAGTCATGCTTAACCACCGAAGTAAATACATGTCAACAAGTAGGTAACTAAGAAATTGTCACCTTGAGTGAGTGAAAACTTTTATGAGGCAACTTGATCTTGCTGAAGATGTCCTTGCTCACTGCAAGAAGGTTGGACTAGATAAATTTTAATGGACCCTCCCATCTCAGAACTTTCTGTAATTCTATGATTCATGGGTCAGCCTCAATGCATGGCTGGAAAGACATCAGAACAAGCCTCGGAGTTGGGACATTTATTATTTTTAAACAGGAGTGTGATACCGATTGACGGTGATATTGGTAGAGATGTGGTAGCAGGATTTTGCTTGTTAATTCACGTAGGACCTCATTATTATCAAGTGACAAGCTGAAATCTGTCTACCATGTTTCACTCACAAGAAACACCTTGTTTCTCAGACGCATCTGCTTGAGGCAGATACAGGTTAGGTACACTCAAATGGTAAAAAATTCTGCTCACGGCAGTGTGCTCACTAATGTTTCTGTTCATCACTTTCGGTAATCGAATAGCGTTTTTTTCAACTGATATTAAAAGGAAAAAAAAGGACACTTTCTCAGAAATTCCTTCAGCTCAATGCAATACTGGAAGTGAACTCTTTAAGGCTGTCGCACTGATGGGTGCGCGTGTGTGTGTATGCAGCTCTTCTACGGCTCTGCAGAAGAAAATTTGATATTTCTTCATAGGCAGAGGTTGAGTTCCTTAGAAGCCTTTGGATCTCTTCCTGCTTAGTCCTGAATGCAAGGAAAGCATTTGAGCACAGGTCAGTGATGCCAACCACGGTCCACGGTGTCAAAGTCTTAATAAAAATGCTTTGAGAAGCGTTGGATATAGCAAATAAAGTTATGCTATATCAACCTAAGGAAGTGCCAGCCATACAGTTTTTTTTCTTGTGCATGATACAGCATGCATCATCTAAAACAAAAAGAGTAGAAAACCATCTCTCTAGGTGCAATACAAGACTTTTAAAAGGTTTCCAAGGGTTAAGCTGAAGTGGTTTTTTTATTTCATGGTTCTGTTAGTCTGCAGTTTCTTTGCTCTTTTGTTTTGAAGTTGTATTATCAGAAATGCATAATTACATTAAGAGACTTACAACATTGTTTCATTTAAAAATGGCAAAACCTGAACACAACCACTTCTACAATTAATCTACAAACCCTCATTTTTTACCTGCCACAAAAATGGCCAGACTAATTAATGCTATTTCCTTGGAAAATGAAAGAAAAAATTACTTAAATCTTCTGTAGCGTGTCTTAATCCAACTCTTAATACCATCAGTTGAAGAATTACTATTAATTTTGTTAAGGATTAGAGAAATCCCTGGAACCTTATTCTCAAGTTTTTACCTGTAGTTGAATTCCTCCTGATGATTTTCAAACTTTCCACAATGTGGTATCTGCTCAAAAACACACAGAAGAAGACCAAGCACATTTTTCCATTGTGGCCAGAAATTTTCAGCTGCACATCTTTTAGGGGAAAAGCTGATCAAGATTTTTAAGATTTATGATGGAAACACAAACACTTAATTGCAGGTTTTATACCTTAGGTGTTTCTAATCACAACTGTAGAATCGAAGTTAATTGTGGAATCACAAAAACATAGAATCATTTGACTTGGAAAAGACCTTTAAGATCATCAAGTCCAATCATTAACGTAGCAATGCCAAGTCCACCACTAAACCATGTCACTAGGCACCTCATCTACACATCTTTTAAATATCTCTGGGGATAATGACTCAACCACTTCCCCAGAAAGCCTGTTCCAATGCTTAATGACCCTTTTGGTGAAGAAATTTTTCCCAATATCCAGTCTAAACACCCCCGGCACAACTTGAAGTCATTACCTCTTGTCCTATCATTTGTTACTTGGGAGAAGAGACTGACCCCCACCTCTCTAAAAACTGCTTTCAGGTAGTTTTAGAGAGTGATAAGGTCTCCCCTGAGACTTGTCTTTAATGGAAGTGGGGAGCTGCCAGTTGCAAAGGGTAGCTAATAATCTTTCTTTTCTAGTCTCATTCCTCATGGTTCCTCACCTAAGGTGAGATTCTTCTCTCTTAATTTTAGGCACTGGCAATATGTCTCCATCTGAGCCATCTGTACAGACTTCCCTTGCAGCTTGGAAATGTGATTGATGGGTTTAGGTTGTGATTTGCCTCTGATCAACAGCAGGCAGCTACTGTAGAGCAGGCTGAATTGCATGCAATGGACTTGCTCTCTTTGGACTGTGACAGTTTCCAAGGTGACTTGCTCAAGTACAGACACCTGGAGGTGGTCAATGACCCACATGTACTCAAAGGAATCTTATCTCTGGGCTCTAATAATAAGATAGTGTCATGGTGACACCCAGAAAAAACAGACACGGCTGCTACAAAAGTCAGAATTTATTCTAACCCAAAAAGCACCGCACACTCCAACAAAGTATATCACAGATTTGGATGCAAGTTGGGAGTTATCATTACACAACTGGATTTAGGAATTTGTGAATATTCCTCTGGAAATATGTCCAAAAATATGCATGCACTCACTAAAAGAGGGAAAACCTCTCACTCAAGGGTATCCAGCAAATCACTCACCCACAGCGGGGCAAGGGCTCTCTCAAGGATAACTCCAGAAGTCTTGTTCATCAGTGAGGGCTCGTGGGTGCTCTCAGTCCCAGGGAGTTCCCTTGGGCGGTGTCCTGATCCAGGGGGAGAGGGGGTCCCCAACTGCAGACCTGCTGCTCTGAAGGGGACTGACTCAAATTGACTCTCTGGCGGAGCGGTTTATGGGCAATTTCCAATTAGCTCAGGAGCCAGTACTCAAAAGACATGGTAAACAAAGTCATCAGGCTTCAATGGCCATCCTCGCCAGGTCTTTGGAGGAGGTCTGTTGTCAGATCTTTTGCAAGGCCTGGTGTCAGGGAGGATGCAACTGCCACAGGTAGATCCAATTTGCCATGCCCCTGTTCTAATTTAACTCCAATTTACCACTCTCGAGCTGCTTTCTTTTGAATTCCCTTGTCAGTCTTCCCATTGGTTCCAGTGGGAATGGGAGGAGCTGGTAACCTCCGCCCTGCCAGGGGGCACATGGCGTGCTGTCAGCCATGCTGCCTCTTATGGGTTTAGGTGTTCATCAGAATGGGTGGGGTTCCTATTTCCCTGTGGTACTACAGCTTGCAAACAAGAGGCTGCTCATCTCTTTATGATCATGAGTAAATTGCTGAATTGCTGTTGATATAAAGTCTTTATTTTAGGTTTACACCCTTTAATTCTCTTCCCTTATCTTAATTTGCAGATAGCATCGAAGCCAACATTGAGACTGCGTCTTCTAATGTAGAATCAGCCAATGAGCAGTTGGCAAAAGCCAGTCAACACCAAGTAAGTGGATCTAAAAAAGCCTATGGATACATTCAGTAATAGTATTTAAAATTAAAGAGAACACTTGGCAGTTGGAAACCACATGGCACATGGGCTGCGTTGGATTTGTGCTACCTGGAAAGATGGTAAAGCATACTCTAAGAGGTAAACTTTTTTCTTATCTACATGATGAATTACTATAGCATCGGCAATTTGCACTAGAGGAGTCATTAAGAGATCTGCATATTAAAGAGACATTTCCCAGCAGGAAACTCAACAATTAGCTACTGTTGTTCGTGAAAAGATGTCATAAAAAGTGCGTCATTTAATTGTATATGTGCTTCTTATTGGAGTGTTTCCCTATAATCAGGCAACAGTGCCTTTCAAAAACAACTGAGCTGTCAGAAGACATGTGGCTGGTGAGTAAAGACTATAGGAATGGTGTTCAGCACATTCAGTTTGAGGGTAGAGGATTTCCTTGGTGGTTTTTATGGGGGTTTTGGTTGTTATCTTTTGTTTGATTGGTTGATTTTTTCTTTGTTTTCCTTCATTGGAGCGAGAATTAAACACACACACACACACACAAACATTAGTCTTTTTGGAAATAACTTGACTAGAAAGAACTTTTTGATGGTTATAGTGAGTATTTTGTAAAGATGAAGGGGAGGGTGGGGGGAGAAGTGAACAAAGAAAAAATTGTTATTTCTTGCATTGGATTGACAGAAATAAAGCTGTTAGTTCCCATCTTCCTTTAGACATAAATCGGTTTGTTGAAGTCAAAAGAGAGTTTCATGTATCTGGAGTCTTATTATGACAAAATGTAGCTGAGGTCCATGTGAGTAAGTAGCGCCACCTTGTCAGTCCTTGGGCATGAGTGCTGAAGGTCTGTGGCAAACCTGCGGGTCAAAGGACTATGAGTCACAGGCATTTTACTCCACTGAAAATGAGTAATGTGATTTAAAAATAATCTACAGCTAAAATAATCTACAGCTCATTTGCTGGTGAAATGTACTTTGCCGGTTGTGTGTAATAACAACTTCTGTAGAACTTTGATATTGCAGAAACTAAATGTGGTCTTCATCTACGTGTTGGCTTTGAAGGCTTATGTATTGTTGCCTATCAAGGCGTAACGACCTGGTTCAAGGAACGATACGGCGACCGACTCCGGGTCACTCGGGCCATCAGCACACTGACACCAATGTGGTGGATGGCAAAATGGCGTTTATTAGTATGCAACACAGTGTTATATAGCCTTGATTTACAACGTAACTTCCGTCTGCTTACGTTAGAAGCTATAGGGAGGAGATTCCTTATCTTTCCGTACAACGCGAGATCTTCCGGCCGCCGGGCCCTTGCTACCAACAATGTATTCAAGATAATCTGTGTCACCTTGCATGTAATTCTGCATTTTCTTTGAAAACACCCTGTTGTGCTTTTACTGTATGGTCTAAAATGAGACTAGAATAAATTTAATACTTGACAATAGAGCCGATTGTCAAAGCTACAAATGAGTTAATGACAATTTTGGCTGAGAAGGTCAAAGAGTAGTCAGGCAGCAAATGAACGCAGCACAGTGTAAGGGATCTGCTTTCTTCAGCCAGGAGGAGCTGCTTAAACAGCCTGGTCGGTTGAGAGGTCCTTTATTCCTCAAATACGTTGATCCAGTTTTAGCGAGTCAACTGCGGCTAAGGGCATAAATGTGTACTGACCGGTATTTATGGGAAAGCACTTCAGAGTCTCCTTTGCCCTTGAAACAATCCTATGTGGACAAATACCACTTTGAAAATTTCTGCTGCCAAAGAAAATGTGCAATCAGATGTGCTGTAGAGGACAGGGAGCTCTCCAGTAGACTGATACTTGAGGGTCTCTAGACAGATGTGTGCAACTCCAGCTTGCTCTTTGTCACCTCTTTCATGAGGTTCCCTGAGATATGGTCAGAAAATGAGGTGAAGTTTTTGTGACTTTGATTGCTGGCCTGCCGTCTAGGGTTCGTTGAATGACATATGATGCCTTCTCAGTTTTATCTGCCGTGATATCTGCTCAGCTTACATCCAACAGGACAATGTCTCCATAATGTGACAAGAAGGGTCACAGTGACACAGCCCTCGAGGCCTTTTGTAGGAAGCAATGTTGGTGCTACTTTCATACATATGGATAATGCAGTGTGAATATAGGTCATCCTTCCAGGTTGTACGGGTGGCTTTGGCTGCTTTAGAAATATCCAGGATAGATTTGAGAGATGATCAGCCAGATGGCTTTGTGGGTGAACTGCTTTCAAGGGAGCTGCCACAGTGCTACTCACTTTAAATTCCTTCTGCACTCTTCTGTGCTGCTCAGAGATCAAACCCACAGACTGCTTTCTAAATCTTAGTGAGTAGTTTTCCTTCTTTCGTTAAATTCCCAATTTATCAATGTACTTGGCTCTTACCTGCAACCTCTAGTACACTGTGATTGTCCTGTAAACACAGAGTTACATACATTTGTTATTTATTCCTATTTATGTGTACGTATATATATATAAAATACATGTTTATGTGTGTGTATGCAGTGTTTTTATGTGACAAATGTATACATAAATTAGGAAATCAGAAATGTCAACATCGTTGAAACATCAAAGCTTAAGACCTACTGTAGACCTCAATGAATGGATTTCTGTAAGGAATAAAGATTGAATGACTGCTTATTTAACATAATGTTTGCATACAATGCAACGCAATCACTTCAACAATGCAACTTGGAGCACTGGTCCCAACTTGTACATTAGCATAACAAAGCGTCGGTAAATAACATCTCAGTAACTAGTCCAGAACAAGGCATTTAGGTTCCTTGAAATGACAGAAATGTTTAAACAAATGTAAATACCTTCTTGCTGAGCAACTTCGCATTTTAAAGCTTGATAGATGCTTCTTCATCTTGAGATGCATTGTGGGAATTATCATGTCCTCCATCTAAGTTCTTCACCCACCCACAAAAATAATACAACACTCCCCCCCTCCCCACCCCAAGTCATAAAGCAATAATAAAGAACATAGGAAAGAAATACATGGTAATTAAGGTAGTGGTGGCCAACTTTCAGGCTGAACGAAGTGATGGGTTACCTCAGTGCAGCCCAGGGCTGGCCCCTGCTCTCAGCTCGGGGATTCATAGAATCATAAAATCATAGAATGGATTGGGGTGGAAGAGACCTCAAAGATTATCTAGTTCCACCCCCCCTGCCATGGCCAGGGACACCCCCCGCCAGATCAGGTTTCTCAAGGCTCCATCCAGCCTGGCCTTAAACACTTTCAGGGATGGAGCATCCAGAACCTCCCTGGGCAACCTGTTCCAGTGCCTCATCACCCTTAGGGTGAAGAACATCTTCCTTGAATCTAGTCTAAGCCTACACTTTTCCAGTTTCTGCTCATTATCCCTCATCCTGTCACTACAGGCTCTTGTAAAAAGTCTCTCACCAGCCTTCAGGTATGGGCAGGCCACTATAACGTCTCCCCATAGCCTTCTCTTTTCCAGGCTGAAGAAACCCAATTCTCTCAGAGGTGCTCCAGCCCTCTGGCCATCTTGATAGACCTCCTCTGGACTCACTCCACCTGCTCCATATCTTTCTTGTGTTGGGGGTTCCAGAGCTGGATGCAGGGAAGGAAGCAATGTGATCCCAATTTTGAATGGACGCATAAAGATCACCATACAGAGGTGAGATACCACATTCCAACCCTTGTTTGTCTCCATGGGACATGAGGCAGCTTGTCTCAGCAAAAGGATTGGGCACTGTGCTTATAAGAGGTTTTTTATTATGCTTTTGATCTCAGATGCCAGATGAAGTCTCTAAGTCCATGCTGGGTGCCATAACTGGCAGCCACATTACTGCCTGTGGTCCCTCTTCTTCTGTAGTCTTCATCCCATGACATTAACACTTCCCTGCTCCGCTATGTAAGTTCACTAAGGAGTCTATGGTGGCCAGATATTACAGAGACTCTATGGACCATATAGAAGAACAGCAATACTCACTGTTCTACATGATGTAGAAAGAAAATATGTCATATTCCTTTGATTTTAATAAATTTTTCCCTGCCATTTTTAATCATTATATGTATTCTGATTTCAGCACTGCTTGATTTATGTTGAGTGAGAGGTACTTGCTATATCTGTGCTGCAGTAGAGAACGTGGTAGATAAGCTTGTAATTAATCATGAGCAAAAGAAAAGATATTACATCCCAGGGGCATAAAAGGTTTAGTGGAAGCTTTCAGAACTTTGGAAGAAATGTTTTTTATTTGTTTGGTTGTTTTTTTTTTTAATTATCGGCAGATTATTTTTCCCTCATTTTAGATTATTATAATCACAGAATAATTATTTGTGCTCAAAATTACTTTTACTACAGTTAACAGTTAAACTGGGCCACTGCATTATCTGTAGGAACATGCAGGCTCAAGATGAAGATGAAAGCAAAAATGTTGGATATTGATACCAGAAGTAGAGGAACAGAGGCCTGTTTCTATACAAACCCCTTCTTGATCACAGAAACCTGACAATTTGACTTTGTTGTCCTACTTTTCACTAGAAAATTCAAGTTCAAAAAATGACTGAGAGGCAAACAACTCTGGCAGCAAAATGCCAGAAGAGGTGGTCTCCTGCAGACTTGCTTCAGTGCTTTGCTTTCCTGTGAGGGTCTCGTACTTTTTGGACCTAAAGTGAGGATGAAGACCGTTCCCATTTAATATCAATGGCCCAGGCTTGTCTTTCGCAATGTCACTTTCCCAAAAGAGAACGATTCATCCCACCTGTCTTAAAATGCTAATTTCAACATGGGTCAAATTGTTCTATGGAAAATAGGGATTTATTGGACTAAATAAGAGTATGATGGAGACATGTATGTCTGAGTCAAGTGTCTGGACTCCCATTACACCAACCAGGAGGAGGAATCACTTCCATGACTTGTCTCGTCTCACAGGAGGTGTCTGACGTAGGCATGTTGACCACCTCTCTGGAGATATCTGTTCTCTCCTTCATCTATAAAGTCCAGATGTCAGCAATCACGTCACAAATATTTCACGAGAGAGTGAATGCCACGCCTGTTACCTACCTCATTATCAGAAAACAGGAGAGATCTAGACACGCGAAGGCCTCACTGCCTACCTTTGAGATTAGTTCAGCTGGGCTGAACGTTGCACAGAGGGGCTGGCTGCAGGGAGATGAGCAGCTTTACTTTGTTCAGTTGGTTCTTATCTTCCTGCAGATGGATTGTGAGGAAGAAAAAGAAATAAAATGCAGACTGCGCAGACACATAGAGAATCATAGAATGTTGGGGGTTGGGAGGGATCTTGAAAGATCACCCAGTCCAACCCACCTGCCAGAGCAGGGTCACCCAGGGCAGCCACACAGGAACGTGTCCAGGTGGGTTTTGAAAGTCTCCAGAGCAGGAGACTCCACAACCTCCCTGGGCAGCCTGTGCCAGGGCTCCAGCACCCTCACAATGAAGAAGTTTTTCCTCATGTTGAGGCAGACCTTCCTGTGTTCTTACTTAAACTCATTATTTCTTGTTCTATTACTGGGTACCACTGTGGAGAGACTGGCACCTTCCTCTTAACTGCCCCTTCTCATGTATACATTAATAAGATCCCCTCTCAACCTTTGCTTTTCAAGACTAAACAGCCCCAGTTCTCTGTCTTTCTTCATAGGAGAGATGTTCAAGTCCCTTGATCATCCTCGTAGCTCTTCATTGACTCTCTCCAGTAGGTCCCTGTTTCTCTGGAACTGAAGAGCCCAAACCTGGACACAGTATTCTAAGTGTAGTCTCACCAGGGGAAGGAGAACCTCCTTAAATCTGCTGAACACACTTTTCTTAATGCCTCCCAGGATCCCATTGGCCCTCTTGGCCACAAGGGCACGTTGCTGTCCCATGGACAACTCACTGTCCACTGGGACTCCAAGGTCTTTCTCCATGGGGCTGCTTTCCAGCAGGACGTCCCCTAATCTGTACTGGTGCCTGATGTTATTCCTCCCCAGTTACTCTTTTTGATGCAAAGTTTGGCTTGAGTTCAGCTTGCCCACACTGACTGAAGGGCTCTGTGTGCTACACTGATGAAGCAGATATTTTTCGGAAGAGGTGCTTGTGTTGCTTTGGG